>NW_019211460.1:22153692-22195757 GCF_002443255.2 Varroa destructor
AAATACAGAGAGAGAAAAAATAGTAAAAAATATAAATACACACAGAAATTAGAATGATAGACACAGGATGCACCTGACAAACAGACGGATAAAAGCAACTGTTCGATGCATGAGAAAGGATGCATTACGAGTCCTTCATGCAACAACGATAACAAAAACACTGTTTACATGAAATTTACGCTTGTGGACACCCAGGACGATACACAGCCATATGAAGTAGAGCGATCAGACAGCCAAATGTAACGACGCCTTAACTGCACGCATTAAGATATAATTACATTGCTAAGGCTCGATTGGGTTGGCGGCAAGTACATACGCTATCATTTGAAACACAGCCGAATACATTAATTAATTGTCGAACAGGCCTTCTTCGTAGTTTTTCCCCATTAAAGTGTACAACTTCGGCTAATAAATTTTAGGATGATTCAAATACCGTGTTGTTGAGGATGCTAAACGGAATGATGAAAGATAGATAACAGACAGTCATCGGATGAAAGATATTATAGATCAGTCAAACACTATATTCTTTTATATTCAAAAAATTAATAATAGTAATAACAATTCGAAGGAGAAAAATCATAAATGCATATTGAAAATATTGTGATAACACCGTTCGGAATAGGCTGATATCTCACAGGCATACACGCTCAAAAATAGCCCATAAATCACCGCGCACACGTGAAGAGAAGACATACAAAATACGTTATTCTGGGCGAAGTTCATCTCGCGTTTAAACATTCACTTAAATTTATAGTATCAACGATGTCGAGTATGATCAGCATACACAATCGAGTCCGCCAGAAACGGCAGAGCGCATGATCACTCCGTTTGAATATTTCAACGGACAGTCATCGTGCGACACAAAATAGCTGAAACAACAGCTACAAGTCTACCTAAAGCTAATCCTACAACCATTTTTCTATCACTGATTAGCCTACGATATCGCGTCTTGGTCCGTTTTATATGTAAGCACGTACTGAAAGAACTAAATGCGAAGAAACATCTTAGTAGCGGCAATGATAACATTGAATATATAATAATAATGACGTGACGAAAATGGTAGAGTAATCAGAAAACAATATGACATAACAATGATTTATGATGATAACGCCGCCATTTCTGGTGGTGTCGTACTTTTATACTACATTATTACTACCAGACAATTACTTCGCTCTATATATATATATATATATATATATATATATATATATATATATATATATATATGTTGTTAAGAGACGTCTATTCGAGCTAGTGCTAAGAAGACTCGCGCGAGGAACCCGTTTTGGGCCGCGGCCGGGTCGTGCCACAGTCGTTCGGACTCGCCGGGTCGCTGCTGATTCTTCGTATGAAAAGTGAAAAATAGAAACGAAAATGATGGATTGTTGGAGACTGACGAAAACGGAGAAAACATAGTAGAGAATCACAGCCTTTCCGTCGATTCTTTGAAATGTTTTCCTGTTTTCGAATGAAACCAATGCAACAGCGCATATTTGCATCATCTATGTTTAGTAACGCATTTCTCTTAGTCTAATTTGATTACTACAATTATATAAATAGTATCTTATAAATGATATACAAAATAATAGTACATATATATATAGTGTAAAGATTCAAGCGGTACGAGAAAAATAAGGAACGTAGATAATATACATATATATATATATATATAGAAGATGTGTATATATGTCTCCATTCATGAGATATATATATATATATATATATGTATATGGTAGAACATTCTGGTGACAGAAACAACTACCACCGACCGCCATCACTATGCTATATCAAATTAATAACAGTTATATTATTTAATTTGTATTAGTAATACTTTTTATTAGAATTTAGTATTACAAATGGATATAGAGCATTTGAATGAATGAACTTTTTTGGTTATGTTTTTTTCACTGTTTCTATATATTCTGCCCTCGGTTTGTTGTTCCAAATAAACAATTGAGTATTTTGAATGTTAGCCGTTGGCTTTTTGTTTTTACTATTCTTGGTTTTTACTCATCACAATGTTTAATGCTGTTCAAAACCCGTTCGAGCCTCTTGACCAAAGTTACTGTGGAGTTTTTCGTTGGAGGCTTTACGTATATACCACAGTCAGCTCCGTGCAGTTATAGCAGAACAGCAAGCGATTTCGAAAGCAAAATTAATTATATATATATATATATATATATAATATTTGCCTATTAACCCTAAGTTACCTAATCCCGGTTACCTCTATTCAACTATAACTTGAGCTATATACACTGTTTCGTAGCGTATGTCACTCGCCGTGCAAAAAGTGGACATTTCATCAGTTTAAAAAGTACAGATACAAGTTTATATTTTGATTTTTTCATTTCATTATATAGACAATTTTCACTGCTGCAACAATAGCGACAACAACGTAATATTATTAGGAGAATTTTACGGCGTCAAGTTTTGCCGACAACCATTTTCTGCGTGTGTCTCGCGGCAGTCTATTGGTCTAAGTAAGACCCAAATGACCGTTCTGTATGTTCGTATGAGCGTGTTTGCCTGCCGACCCGCTAACAAAGGGTATACTATTATACATTTATTCAAATACCATTGCTAACGTATTGTTGTTGATGTGAAACGCCGCGTTTCTATAGGACGTGTCGTACTAGAAAGTATTATAGTAATTATAATAATGATCTAATGACATTATTACCGATAATACCATGTAATTATGGTCATAATTGCCAGCAATCTTATCATACAGATACGCCCATATATATAAATTGATAAAAATATGATGCGTGATACACATCACACAAACATAAAGTGGGCAGACAAAATAGGCCGATTGACACACATTGGCACTAGTAACCCTTAATGACGATCATGTGGAGGATGAAAGCGTTGATGCTATAGAGAACCAGCAACAACAGAAATAAATAACAAAGCTGCAGGGAGTTTTGACCCCGCCTTTTCCCAATTTGCCAAGTGTACATTGATTTATAGTTTATAGATGATTTCGTATTACAGTTATTGCAGTTCTTGCCCGACTTTTCTTGGAGATACTTTATATACTCTATTTCCTAATCACGATGATTATTAATATTACTATTGCCGCTATGATAATGATGATGATTGAGACCGATCTACAAACAACATTACTAGAGTACTAGTTGTATAAGAATATATAGATTCATATATATATATATATATATATACATGCGATATGATAATAGGAACAAGCGATTCGCTCGTAACGAGACAGCGTCACGAATAGATCATGCGGGACATTATAATTCTTCGAGGTGTGTTGATAAATAAATGACCGAAAAATGATACTCAGATGATACGTAGAGAAGAAAAGCGTAAAGTGGTTTACCGCTTTGTACTACCCATTCCCATCCTCTGTCCATTGTCCCTTGTACTAAAAAATAATAAAGGACATTAATTACTTATCCTACTCCGCTCAGTAAAGAGATGCAGGACCGGCCCAGTTGAGCAATAACATCAAAAACGTGTATATACAAACAAAAAAAAACAAGGCATAATTTGAAAAGTTTCTATACACAACAAACGTTGATCAGTAGTCACCTCCCAAAAGAAACTGAATTTTCCTTATTTTCTCTTAGTCGTTTTTTAGTTATGGGTATTCAAGGAGTGCTTCACACAGATTCACATATATAAAGGAAGCTTTTATGTAGGACCTCTGAGCATACAAATTCATTTTTTGAGCAGGAAAATTCTAGTTACTTTATATTCTAAGTATACTGTTCTTCATCACTAATGATATGATATCGTCCCCACGAATTCAGGAACGCACAACTGCTAGAAAACAGAAACTCGTTTGTGGATATCGGTATTTTAATTACGTTAAGGGCAAAGATTTCTACGACTCTTGACAGAACAAAACAATATTTCCTGCTGGAGGAATTGTCGATCGCGTCCATGAAGTAACAATGTCATCTCATTGTCGCCGCACACTTATGCCGCAGTTGGCAGTAGTCGAACTGTGTTTTCTAATTTATAGGTTTTATACAAGAGGTTGAGCTATTGCAAGGCCGTGGCGATCAGACAGAATGTCAGCTTCAGTTTAAGGAGCCTTAAAAAAGGCTCGAACGGCATCGATGGAATAGGTTTAAGTAGAATCAGCAGCAAGGCCCATTAAACGTATACGCACGAAAGGTTGCTTATACAGGTCGTGTGAGTATTCTGTTGCATATTTTGATACCACGGCAGTTCTTATAGTACAGGATTTCTATGCACCCTAATTAAAAAGAAACAATCTAAAATAGATCGTGCTGACTTTTTATATAATTCTTATATAACGTAATGTACCAGCTACACGCGTTTCTTTATTTCCGCTAATAACAAAGAAAACATCTAAGGCAACATCAAGCTAATTTCTTTAATACCAAAAGAATAGACTCATGTTTAACGCGATAGAAAAAAGCACAACAAAGGAGAATGAAGAATCCAGCTGAAAGCGTAGCAGAAAACAGCAGTTTACTACCGAATCAATCGAAAACCCACTCGTCAACACAACAGGGCCATTCAGCATTCTGCATGCTGGAAATTAGGACCTCATAAAGTGACAATGGAACACATAAACAATGTCAAATAAGGCTACGATAGCGGTGAAACTATATTATTAAAACTGAGTGAGTGAATATACTGAACAGGGGAGCACTCCTCCGTGTGATAAATTATATATATATATATATATATATATATATATATATATATATATATATATATAAAAGACAACATTAAGAGATTACGACCAAACGATCATCATTATGACGTTGTCGTCCAAGTAAGGCGCGATATCGAGGCAAACCAGCAACGAAGGTAACAGCAACCGCAAGCTACTTTTATAGATAATATATGTTAATACGGACAACTACAAACGCATAAGAAACCACAAAAAGAACACGAAGCACAATTTCAACAGGTAAAACATTCATAATTTGCTAGCAGCTAATAATACCGATACATATACCAGAACATAAAAGCGCTAGGTGATACAGGTAGAAGACGGATAAAATGAGTTTATTAAAGGACGATGACGGACCAGTTAAAAAAAGGGTTTGGCTGGTCTTCTTCTTGTTTTTGAGGGGATGATCACAAGCGATAAACGTCCTCATGACAGGAAAACTCGGTGGGCGAAAGTCCTACACAAGAAAAAAATAAAATTAACTAAACACAACAGCAACGACAGGGAACGTAAAATCAAAATTCGACAACTAATTGCTATTCGTTAATAACAGCAGTGACTAATTATTGTTATCATCATTATTATTTATAATCGTCTATGAAAGAAAGATTTGGAGAATCGGGTAAAACTGATTTCGCTCCAGGTGTGGCTCCACTTCGAGTGGGTTGTGTTCACAGTGGTTAATAGACCTGGGCGCCCGGTTCGTTGTTTTTCTTTGGAATAAGAGTCCGGCAAGGCAAAACATATAAGACTAATTAATAACAACTATAGTAAAAATAATAATGATAATGGAAATCGTAAAAGGTCAAAGCAAACGACTCCGTTTAGAATAGCGTGAATGGCAAAATAATCCAGAAAGAAGAAAAATAACGAAAAAAAACCACATGATGTCCCTTAATATTATCATAAAGAAAAACGTAATTCCATAGAGCTCTTCCGAACAGATGTGAACGATGGCTTAACACGAACCCATCTGCGAAAACAACATACGAAAACTTAATATAACTCCATTATATATGTAGATGCCGATTAAGAACTAACTGTGTAATGGATTAGAACGAGAATATATCCATGCGATGAGGAAAAACATCCTATTATTGATATATCCGCTAATAATGGAACACGCTGACATTGACGATAACATAGTTCATGCTAATACTAATACGACGAACGGAAGGCGGATAGGAGATCAATTTCATTGTGGTGGTCTTTAGGTAGCGTTAGCGACTAGTCGTAATTGCTAAAAAGGAAGACATTATTAACCAAAGTCAGTCACATTTCTCTGAAAGGCTAATAGTGTACTAAATATTATTATTATAATTATTATTATACCTTACTACACACTCCGTTGTTGTCATTTTTATAGCTGATATTTATGAAGATAATTATGAGAACGATTGATGCTAATACTGATAGTATTACCAATGATATAAACCGATTACGCTGATATGATAATGCTGAAACAATACTGGTGTTACAATTACAAGAATAAGACTGAAGATCACAGACGCTGGAGGACCGTCGGACGCGATATTAAATGACCCAATATTAGTGGAACGCTAGTAGAAGCAAGAAGACCTCGTAGAAACCAACTCTGTCCCGCGTTGCGCAATCCCCCACCCTCGTTGAGCGATGCCGCCTTTTTCGCTACAGCCCAAACAGATTTCATCTGGTACAACACTATTTAATAGTACTACCTGCCAAATAGGGAGTATATACACCGCTTGAATATGGGTGGAAACAATAGAAAACGCTAACATTCACAAGCCGAACATTTGAGGACGTCCACAAAATATAGTCACATCCACATTTATACCTATTGAAGAAAAACAAGAATAATATTAGCGCAAATGAAAGCAGCATACAAGCATAGCGATAACGACCATTCACTACATCGACCGACATAGACAACAAATAATGATTACAATGTTACTGGCAACAAATAACAAAGTGCTTTGAATGTACACGCTCACACACACACATCATCCTATTCGTCTGCTAAGAATCTATCCTTCTCGCTGCGCCTGTTGGATCACATGGTACGGGCATCAAGACCATGTCGTCTGCTATTATTGCAAACAAACAAAGCGCAAAACCGTATCCATCTATTTACCAGAATAATTCTGGTACTTTTTGATCACCGTTTTTGACAAAATGACCGTAATAATTATCATATTATTGTGAAATGCTAATAACATAAATACTAATAGTATTATAATGAATGACAATTTTTGGCGCAAGCTAACAAATTATTCTGCAAGTCAAAGCCAAGGCGCTTAAACAACGAAAACAATTATCGATGGCGGAGACCGATAAAGGCGATTTTGATGGAAGAGAAACGAGAATGTTTTCGTGAAAAGACTAAATTTCACGCCTATTGATATTAGTAACAATGCTATTGACAATAAACACAACGACAATAACAATGATACTAATCACTTTAGTAATAATAAATGTTATAGAAAACGTAATGTTACCGGAGACAAAAACACATTGGAAAGTATAGAGTTACACAAAAAGTAAGCGAATAACAATGAAAAACAAGAATGGGTGGAGGGTGAAGTGACTGTGTACTTTAGTAAACCAGCGCAGGCCAGAGAGCCTCGTTACGGCTTTGAGGCACGTCGCCTGGTAGGTAGACAACAAGTTTGCAGGTAATTTTCTAACCCTGTGCTATAGGCGATTAGAGGCTAAGGCAAAACCCGGGCAAGCAAAAATTAAATGCTAAACCTGCTGACGAATCTGAGAACGACGATTATGATTTTGAAGCTGACAATACGTTTGTGTGAGGCAAGCAAGCTAGTTGATTGCCGATAGACATACCTCGCACGATTTAGAAATTCTTTTTCTTTATCCTACATGTGCGCTCCCACTGATAGCTCCTGACAGTTGAATGCCAGCAAAAAACTGAAGGTGGTTTATCAAACCACAGTCGTGTATTGTGCATTTTGTTAAGCATCCAACTGGCCTAACTTTGGCCGATTTATAATAGATCATCGTGGGGTAGGATTGCCGGTACACATGCTGCTCAAAAATACACCTCAGCCACGATCGAGCTCGGTTGTTCCACAACTCGGCGGTCCGTTGTGCCGTTGGTCCGAGATTTGACTCTTGAATAAAAACGAAATAACGAATGGAAACAGATAACAAAAATACCAAATATTTACAGGCGGCATTATGGCGGCGACATAGGCACATAAAACGCATAGCATGGCATTTCGCAGTAGGTCACGCAAAACGTGTTGAAAGGAACAACGTTGTGTTCAGCGTCCAAAGTTATTTAATTCCATATAATTCACAGGAAGTTTGGAAGCAGAGCAGCGGCGCTACTGGACAAAGTGGTCCCGTTTTCCGTCTTTGTAATGCCCGGTGCTCAATAAAGTTTACGACAAGCATAAAAAAAACTAAAACGTACTTAACACAATTGTACACACATACATCCGCACTTAGAGGACACACACATACGAACACCCAGCAAGAGCACTTTGCAGATACTTTAGGCACCCTCAACGTAGCAGCTGGATCTATCAGTAATCAATTGCCCATCAAAGCCACTGCTGTTTTCGTTGGCGGGAGTTGAAAAAACAAAGGACGTCCCGGAAATGGTCGCTACAGAACCCCATTCTACATACAGGTCTGTTCGTACTGGTCCAAAAAACAAAAGTGTCAACTGATGGTAGCTGAACTCGTACATGGGTCGACTAAGCAGGTCGTGATAATCGGTGCCCTAATTCTCAGAGGTTAGGATCCCAATCTAATCCAACGACATCACATTAGCATCAACACGCTCATACGTACAAACATAATACACACGACACACCAAGTGGAAAAGCACACACGATAAAAACATCATCATAATCATATAGAATAGGCATCTTTGTCCGCCTGTGAAATCACTTCTACATACAAAGGTACATTCATGCATTCTGGAAGAGCCAGAGAAGACATGTCGGAGGTATCTTTTAACTTTGCTATTCCCGACGGCGAGGGGTGGTCCAGGGGTTTAGAAGGTTTGGAAAAATAAATGATATGCAAGCAGACGTCTGACGTCAAGCAAAACATAAATTGGTATCTTTGACAGCACCAAGGTCGAGTTCGACGGGCCGTTCGGTTCGGCTCGGCTCGTCGACTCGGACGTGTCCTTAGAGCGCCACCATTGTGGAAATCGTAATTATATGCCCGCCCAGGAAATTCCACTTGAACTCGAGACATGTCTTGTTCGTGCGCGTACGGTTGATTGCCCCCACGTCTCCAATCAATCCAATGAACGATGCTAAAACGCCATATTTGGGTGCGTCAAAAAATCGTCACCCACGTCTGCATGTTTGCTACCAACGTTGCCAATGGTACGTGCTCCCCTCACCAAAAACCCGTAGCCTCCCTTCAAAGCGCCCTTTATTTGGAACGGCTGGAAGACACCTGTTGTTTGCGGGCCTTCTCCATTCCGGCTGTCGACTTTGCTTCGGAGGCCACTTCCGATGCCGCCCCTCGGCGAGCGGGATTCTGCAGATTTTTGTGTGCAATGCTTGTTGTTTTTTACATCGGCCTACGTACAGATCCACTTATGATAGCATAAATATCTAGAAACTACGGAGAGAGAGAATATAAGAGAGAAAGAAAGGAAGCAAACGAGACTAATACTGATAAAACACAAGTAAAGGTAATGAAACTTGCAGAAAAAACAATTATAAAGACGTGTCGAAAAGCATGCTGATGTTCGATGAACTAATGACGATTGTGCTGATTGTCGCTTGTGGCGAAGCTAAGACGACCGCAAAAGACATGATGGGAACAGCGCCATGAGCGGCAAGCAAAAAAGCAGCAGTTTCATGATTGAATAGAACCGAGACGTGCGAAAAGTGAAGCATAAAGAGAGACTGAATTTAAGGTAAAATGCGAATGAAAATATGCGAGATAATGTCAAAAGCGCTTAAATAGACAACGACAGCGCAGTTTCTAGAGACAGCCGCAGACGAAAAAAATGAGGATCGCTGAGCTGAAGCGTTGGTGTGGTGATGGCAGTGACGATGATGATGATTATGAAAGACAGGCGACATTAGAAGCGGTACACTTTGCTTAGAATCAAGTTTGGATCTTGGTCTTTGTTATCGATGTATTTCCTACAACATAATCTAATTGTAATAACAAAACAATAAAACACATTTTGTGACGCGACTATATAGTGATTTCATTTCACTCCTGATAGGTTGTTGTTAGGTTTTCGACCGAAAGCGGTCGGGAAGGTAGGGAAGCAAACTTTGAATGAACTCCAAGGTAACATAACTTAAATCGACATGATAATATCATACATAGATGTTGATTTATTGGTAAATTGTGCGATGTCGATGTGCAAGGTACGTTTAACCAGCGACAGGTTACACCGATAGGTAAACTGTTATGACTTCCGGGCAAAAAAGTCGTCGCGTATTTTCAATTAAGGGCAAAATAGGTTACGAGATGTTGGCCAAACCGATTCGAATAGTGAGAAAACTAACTCTTAGGAAATGGATAAAGATCTTCGTAAAATCACTATCAGTAATAGCAAGTATAAAAGTTCAGACTGTCATTGTATGAGAGACCACTGGAAGCTGTTTCATTTGTGGGACAATGGAAAGCGGCCCGTAAAGTGCTTGGTCGGCATTGACAAATCATTAATTGGATAGAGATTATTCCATTAGTAGTATAATAATTACGTTAACTCTTAATCTCGTATTTTATGAGTGCGACTTTATTCATTTTTTCAAGAGTAAAGGCAGATCAATAAAAACTAAATTAATAGATAAGTCAGCACAGGCAGCTCAATAAAGAAAGCTTAGTCAAACGATTCTTGATGACAGCCCTTTGAGTGGGTCTTTTTGCAGCTATCTTCCATGGTATCCTTCTACATCTATATATTTTTGGGATGTCCTGAAAATGACCAGACAGTTTGAATAGTTATATCTTCGATTTATCTACATATGATTATTATTTAAATTGCACAAGAATTTATGTATCGATCGCATATGTCTAAAATTATTACCGTTTAAATCAATACACTGCTGGTAATTGGGGCGCATAATTTACGTACTTCAATCAATACTTTATCTGATATTATGGCGTATTCGTGCACAATTACGGCTTTGTACATCTTCAGTATTGTCGGCTTTCTGGTACAGATTTTATTTTTAAGGTGTTTCCATTAAAAAAAGTTCATTGTCATTAGGACAGGGGAACAGGCAGAATATTCAATAAGGCCTTTTCTTGTAACTTATCGCTTTGAAAGGTTCTCGTCGGGATGTGCTTTTATATCACGACAACAATGTACAGATGGTTCGTCCTGTTGGAAATATAAATTCGTCTCTTGTAAATGAATTTCCATTTCCTGAATCTTTATATTTGCAGTAAATTCGAATTTCTGCCTCGATTTTATTCAGTGAATCCAGTCACAGAATTGCCAAAAAACAAATAGCTCAATTAATTCTTGGCGCGAAATTTCAAACGACACCATGCCTCCTAGTAAATGTACTCCTCGTAAAGGTTTCTGCGTATCATGTAAATTTAAGGTTTCCCAATAAGTGCAATTACGTTGAATAACTGCTGTATTCGACTATAATTTCATCGCTTCAAATAGTGTTCCACAAAAATTGTACATTTTTTTCATATTTATTTAGGTACGTCTCGCAAAATTTCGACTTTCTTTAACTCGCATAATTTTTATTAGTAACACGTAACATTGCTAAAATGTAACTTTATCATTTGCAGCATCTTAAAATGCGATGGATGCTGCTGATAAGATGCGATTTCTGATGCCAAGTTCACAACTTTATTGTCTTTATGATTTTTTAAATATTCCGAGACGACTTTCCTGTTTTTCCAATATATTTCTTCTAAGCACGCCAAAGAATTTTATTTGTTTCAAACTTATCTTCACTCGACTAACTTAAGCAACACAGGTGGACCTGACTGATTTTCTCTGCAAGATTTTCGTACTTGCAGTCGCGTTTGAGACTCTCGTTGCTGCTAAATGTAGGGTTATTCATTTTATTTGCCAATGATCCGAATAGATGATAGTCCATCGTAGTGAGACCTAGATAATGTGGTAGGCGCAATCAAACCCTTGCAAAGCGGCATCCCCAATTTTCTCTATGTGCGGTCTAGCATCCTCGTAAAGAAGGACAATTTTGCCTTGTCTACTGGATCTTTTCTGTCGGGCAGCTTTATTCGCTCAATGTAACTGAACATATACAAAAGAATTTCCCAGTGTGTGAAGACCCCCGGTCACAGCAAACGCAAAACGTCATCTTCTTGAAATAGAAATGTGCTTTGGCGCGTATATTTCGAAGCTATTCATTCTTTTTTCTGTTTTATATCGGCGTAGAGATACCGCTTCTTGTCACCAATAGCAATTCTATGCAGAGACCGGTTATCCTCGCTGCGTGTTGCTCGGTCCCGAATGGGCTGCTGAAAGGCAATAAAAACTGTATTTTTTGTGATGTCTGTTTACTTCGTCGGACACTCAAGCTCTTAATTTTGTATTAAATTTAAAAAATCTAGAGTGCCTGTCGGTAGTCATATAATTGTGACTTATTTCTTTGAACATTAATTCAAGAACTGTTTGGCAACCCTTTCCCTTCAAAAATCGATCCTCATCGACCTTAGGGGTCCGATTGGGCCGGGTGCACCCTCCAGTCCCAGGATGCCACTCTTAAGCTTCATGAATCAGTTTTAAGCAATCCCTTTAGTTCTAGAATCTTCGCTGTGTAGGGCACAACTATCCTGCGTTATTTTGGTAGGTGTTTAACTTCAGCAAAAGGCGGAATTGCACTTTTCCATTTGTTACGTTTATTTTTGGAGCGTAAAATTAACATAAAATTCAGTTTGTTACACAATTAAATTTGCAGAGAAGGAAAAAATGGTATATATATATATATATATAGCTAAAAAGGAAAGCAAATGATAAGGGCAAATCAAACCTACTTGTGTTCCAGCACGTACATACTCATGCGCTTTTGGCATGAAGTACTCATCATCATAGAAAAACGTGCCATGTGAGTCTTGTCCCAAAGATTATAATCCACTCGCTACTGCCCGTTTGGATACAACTTTGCGAGCTTTTGCCGTTGAAACCAAACAGACCAAGAAAATCAAAAAGAAACAGATGAAAAAACTGCATCAGAAAAATTGATTATTTCAGAATACGATGGCCTAGATTATTAAAGCAACTGGCTATTTATTGCATCCACTAAATATATCTTCAGTGAGTTTTAGCTATCGTCATATCTCAAGATGGAACTTACGTAGAAAGTAATATGGATTAGAGTTGATCCAGGTGCTCCGTGTGACTCAACTTATATATAAATACTTGTCACTTGTAACGTATTGACAACGGCTAGCCAGTGTCTTGAAAGTTTACTAATTTCACTAAAATTAAATTTATTGACCTAGATAGACATGTCAGTTTTAAGTACATTTGTGTTTAGTCCAATACTATTTTCCATTGGTAAATGCTAATTTACTTCGGAAATCCGAATGTCTCTCTTTTTGTTGAACATATTGTTAAGCTCGTATTGAAATTGCTCAGCACCGGTAGTCTACTTTCGAACCTAGGAATTCTGCCTGCGTGTTGCCTAACTTTAGGGTGACATGACGTAACCTAGGTTTAAAACCGAGTTTAGGCACACTTTAAGTTAATGCAAGATGATGTGATCTGTTAACGGTAGTACAGGAACTACCTGAAACATGTATATGTATTAGTTACTTATTTAGGTCAGAATCTTTTTTATTAGTTTTTACCCGGATAGCACTTCCTTCTGGGAAATCCTTCTGTAATTATGTCTTCGGAGAAGCTTATTTGGCTCGGCGTGTGAAAAGGAGTGTTTTCTGCTAACCTTTCTTTTGGCTTTAGCGGTTTTAGTCTCCTCATTGGGTCCCTTTTTAAGGTTTTCAGTAGTCCCTCCATGAAGAAAAGACTTCTTTGACTCCGCTTTTCTCGAACGCTTTCTTTTAGATCGACTTTTGCGCTGTCTAGTTTTGTGGCTTAGTTGAAACAGATATATCGTTCCTCGTAGAATCCGGACAAAGATAGTTGTTCCTTCAACGACATTTTTAAAGAAAAAAGCAAAAGCATACCCAGTGTACCCAGTACACGCTGTAGAATCACGAATGTAGTAGAACGTTAGCGGGTGCACCTGAAAAGTTGCTTTGGTGAACTTTCCAATATACTTGTATAATGTGTATCGGAAAGTTTATGGCACAGGTTGTTGCTAAGATCCGACAGAAGCTGCTAATCTAATTCAAATATTGCTTTCACATAGTTCTCTGATAGTTTATGAAGTGGAAATGTCGCAGCAAGCAAACCATCATACTTGTACCAGTTGCCGATAAAATACGTTTTTATAAGCTGAATGTCTCACGTACACGGTTCATTATCTTTGTTTGTTCTACTTTTAACGTCTTCGTATAGTTTCTTGTCAGCTAACTGCAGATTGTACCGTGTCTATCTGAGTACGATACGTTAGTTCGTTCGATCTTGTTTCCTCCAATCGGCATTAGTATTTATAGGCCTTGTACCAAAGAACTAGGACAGTAAAACAAAATAGGTGATTCGGGATTTTGTAGTGCACTCAATTTACGACAAAAGTTCCAATCGAACATACTATTAGCATCGTACGTGCGTGCCCTTTTCAACAGAGTACCTCCTAGATCAGGAACTGTTTAACATCGTTACCCCTTTTGTGACCTATTAAAACACATCTAGCATACATTTTAAAATCCGCGCCGTGACGTAATTTTTAAATGTGTGCGAGTTTATTTTCGTTGCAATCAATATTGTTTCGTTAACCTGATCATGGATCGACCATATGATATTTTGTCCATTATCGTTTGTAAAGGTGATTTCATAACGGACACGGAGTCTTCTGCGTTGGGCATCATGTATTTATATTTATATTGATTAAAAATAAAGTACTACACATCTAGGAATTAAATAATCGTTAGTAAAACACAATCTAGCTAGAACATTAACAGTTGCATATAATTGTAGCCTAGATGATCCATAGAATCCTAGATTAGAATGAGATATGCCTATAGAACGACGTCTCGAAGGTCTACGATGAAATATAAATAAAAGAGCGATGCGTTTTAGCAAAAAAAAACCTACTATGAAGCGACTTAGGCCGGTAACAACTTAAGTGAAACTGAAAAAATTATCAGATTAATTTCGCCTCGTTTATTATAATGCTGTGCTATGAAGCTTAGCATGGTGTTGTACGAGCATCAATTTGACTATAGGTAACGATAGATAATTGCCGAAAAATGGCTGTGTCCTTATATCGCTTACTAGATCTTCCGGGCAGCCCCATGAAACCTTCAGACGGAAATTCTAAACGGAAATCTGAGAGATCAGTTTTGCCTTGAGATTGCAGAGTAACTTCAAATGGCCAACTGATCGACACGAGCACAGTAGGTACTTAATTTTGATGAGTCTAATAAGTTATAGGCACAGGTTAACGGGAGGGTGACAAAATTCCTGGCGTAATGTTATTAAACTTTCAAGGTATGTGGGGTGATGGCATAGCACGCCGATATCATAAAGCAGTTCCGGAATCTTTTATTGAGACTGGCTGCTAGCGCAAGCCTGCAATGAAAAAAAAATCTGTAATAAAACAATAAGAAAAATTGCAACGAGATGGTATTGCGGAAATAGTGAGATATGGCAATAAAACAGGCATGATGAATGTGGATTTGGAGCACTGTTTCAGGCCGAGCTAGCCTGATCTCGCTGTAGGCTACTTCAATAAGAAGTAGCAGCTTTGGCGTTTGACGTATATATTCACCACGAAATATAGATAAATAAGTAGATCAGCTTGCGTATGCTATATGGGTAGTGCTGTGGGTTAAGTCGCACGGATCGGGTCGTGCTAATCACCCGATGATGACATAATTTGCCAATCAAATAGCTTGCTGAAATACAGTATTTCTTTACTATTTTTATGAACACAAGGCTCGTAGTAGTCTGATCGCTTCGCTGGCGTCAGACGCTGCTGTGATATAAACCTCCTATTGTCCAAGACAGGATTAATTGTCCAGATCATGACGTAATAGACCGCGAGTGGTCTAGCGATTGGCGACATTCAATTATGTGCGTCAAGGACAAACCTGGCTTCTTTAGCTTGGTCTAAAACGTAAACAAGCAAAATTTGCTAGTAATCCCAGCTGCCCCGAGTTTCGAAATAGGATTGTACGTACATATACCTATGAGCCGACATAATAATTCATCTACTCCTAAGGTACCATTATGATAAACTAGTGTTAATTAGAAGTAACTTTCGTTGTTCAGTTAAATGAAACAGGACTAGCTAGAAGAAATAAATTAAGGATCACTATTTATGTGGATATGTATGTGTGTATTATATGTGTGTGGATCCCATTTGAAAGAACTGAAACGTGACAAAATCAAAAAATCACTGCATTGGGCGGTTTACTTAAAACAACGGAGACCATTTTTATAGGTCCAAGGGGAAAATATCAGCATTCACTCTTGAAGAAGAGTAACCTTACGCCATTTTGTAGACCGATTTATGAGTCCGCAAATATTTCTGGTCTCGCTGTGTTATGATTAGGAATAGTGGATAGTAGGGGGTACGAAAAGCATGAAAGGTCATAGTAAGACTAATTTGGACTAATAATTAAAGAGAACTTAAAGAAATATTGTAAATCAGCCTATTCTACTGTTGTCTCGGTCGGGATAACCGACAAGGAAATTTTCGATCGGACCATTTTCTGGTTGACATTGACTCACTGGTGCCGTTGAAGCACATTTTGATTTTTTTGGCTTTTATGTTCCCAGTGATAGGCAACGCAAGCGAAACAGCCTAGCCATCATCGCACGTCATGTTGATTAAAGCATAGTAAGCACCTAATGCTGTAACATTTGTAACAATTGTGTCGTAGGAAAAGTGCGAACATTTCCGGTATGCATCGATGTTATCGATTCTTGTACGTGTACCACGCGTCTCTATAGCAAATTGCATGTTGCGCGGCCGATCGGGTCGTAACTTGTGCCAACGCTTCCGCTGTTTTGCCATTGGCTAGTATTTCTATTTATTTTAATAGTTGTGGTCATTGCCGTCGTCTTCTTCTCCGACGTCGTCTGTCGTCGTCATTGTTGCGGGCTTCTCTTTCCCAGGAGTCGTAGGAGACATCCTTACCCTCACTCCTGAGCTTCGGTAGTAGAACCCTCTCCTAAAGGCAACACCAGCGCCGCCCCCCCCCCCCCCCCAGCGCCGCTCTCCCCCATCGGTTTTGCTCCGAGCAGTCAACATGAAGTCGCGCCACTGTGTCTCTCTGTTTTAATCTAAGCGAGATTTATTGCTGACTAGTCGCAGGCCATTAACATCGGTGAAGTGGTGTCGTTGAGGTGTGAATGAAGTGCGTTGTGGACAGCTGTATGAATGGGTGTATGGGCGACGTGAAACGTGAACGACATGACCAGCTCCCCAGACCGGGCGTGAGCTCCCTCCTAGTCAGGTGAGTAGGAAGCATGGTGTACTCAAGTCGCGGTAGTGCCTGGTGCGCGAAACCTTTGTGGTGCGTCTTCAATAGAGTCAATACGTAACTGTTGAGGACCGGATGCACACATAATTTAGCAATGGGCTAGATAAAGCTGAAGCGTCTGCCGGCCAAAATAAAGCAGCTGACAGCAGCCGCGCGGATGAACGAGTAATGGCAACGTTAGGATGAAGCTTAAATTTACGGAATAGCAGAAGAAAAGAACCGTTTGTCTTAGTGTAGTGCTGAGTTACATATGCGACGCTTCTGGAGAGTAGGCGCTGAGTGACAGCTTGCTGGTATGGATCAGTGGCTGCAAGCGGACCCTGAGAGAGGGCCGACCAGCATGCCGGTTTGTTTACTCTATGCCTGCGCTCTGGTTGCGGATGACGCTAGACAGAAAATACTAGTAAATGTTTCCGGCTGAAGCTAAGCATATGCTCGTACACAACTCATAGATCGAAAATCAATGAAAATGTCCTACCGTGAAGCAAAAGTATCTAAGTGCAGAACTTGATTCGAATTAAATGTGGCTTGGTAAGCAATTTAGTATTAGAAAATATGAGACACAATAATATCTCTTTTGATACGTATATATTTATACATTCAGTATTTGCAAGTCCCAACGGTGGCATCGGAGACTCTTCAATAACAGACTGCTTCGCATGAGTATACCACAAGAATTGACAGGTGAACCCGTCCTAGCGAAAATGTCGACCGAGTCTATCGCGTAGGAGAGTTTCCTAAAGTATCTTTCCTTTGACATATCCAATGGCGTAACGCATAGAGTCGCTTTCGTATGTCTCTAATTTACCACTGATGTATTACGGCTAATACGTGCTCTAAGGAATAATAGATCAATATTGTCTTGCTACATCTAACAATTGTGTAGTCTAAAATATTGAATTACTTCTATTCATTTTAGCTTTGCCCTTCTTTTCTTTAAAGAATCGGGAAAATGTGACTTAATTTAATTAGAACGTAGTTGTTTCATTTACAAATCTAAGTGAACGAATACGAACGAGTACTTGGCTACCTTTCAAGTGACAAAATCTACGATCTGTTTTCATTTCCATCGTTCTGTCGGGCGAATGAATCAAGACTCCAACACCCACCCACCCCCGCCCTGCAGCATCGCTTTTTTCTGGGGGTAGTTGTGCCAGCACACGCCTGTGGGTCTCGCTGCAACAACTATGCGCCCAATATGAGCAATGACTCATAAATCAACCACAATCTACCACCGTCTGCGTGTCCAACAAGCGCCGTTTCGAGATGAGGGGCAACACAAAGTCTATTGTAATTTAACAGCTCGGGTTTGATGATCGAACTCTACACTGAGTTCAAGTGCCCATTGTCTGATGACTAAAGTACAGTGTGTCAAAATGATTAACTGAGTAGGCATTGAGACGTACGGGTTCATGCACTTACCCAACTACGGAGGTCTACCCTGTCGTGAGTCAGGTTGGGCAGTCCAATAAGCATTTAGTAAGCAATAGTTATTTTAAGGTAAACACTTGTTAATCGGATTTGTTGGCCCGTTTATGATTTTTAACCTGGTAAACTAGTTTTTAGTAGCTTCCGCATATTTTATACTGTTATCTTATCTAGGAGAATGTCTAGCAAGCTATGAGTTGGCAAAATAAATCCTTTCTTTGGAGACGTATGCCAATGTAGCAGATGCTGTTAGAACTCAGACATAAAAAACATCCAGTGATTCGAGATGAAACTAAAGGACAGCTCAATTATAGCGTTCAATAAACCTATGGCTTGAAGAATTCAGACATGTTGCTCCAACTATTTCTACAATATTGCATGTTCTAACTAAAAACGTGACATGTATAATACAGAATGATGCCAGTGATCACTAGGTTCCTTATCAGCTATAAACAGTGTTAATTCTTACCAGTTTTTGGCGGTAGTTTTTATTTGATTAAATTGTACGTGCCACCTATCGAGTGATGGTGCAATGGCGACGTGCTTGCCTACTATATACACTTGAGTACAAGTGAAATGATCTAGAATAAGGCCGGGAGTGGTCACACTTCATTTCGCGTCGGTAGGAACCAACTGTCTGAGGCCGAACGTTCAATTAAGGTACCCAAAACAATTATAATATGCTTTTTGTAACAGGTTAGGTCGCACTACATCAGCAAGGTTAAATAGGCGTGTGGTATATTATGAGTAAACTGACAAAGAGTTCACTCGGGACCGTGTTCAACAAATTAAATATTTATAATAGATTAATTAAAATAGCCACACAAACACTCGTTCGTGTACTTGCTTAAATTTGCCGGGTTTTATGACTCCAAAGCGGTCTTTCCACCACCCTCTTCAGAACGACCTTACCGCCGATATAATTAAAGTCTTCATTCACTTACTGTCTATTGCGTTTCCGAATTGCCTGTCTTTCTGGCGGATCGTATGGCGTTACGGCCTGTCGTAGGAAGGTAAAAGAATTCCCGCTGTTTCGGCCGCAAACCGCCCGCATTTTCTGCGCGTTTTGTCGAGTTCTGACATTTCGATATCCTCGACAGCTGATATAGCTGTAGTGAGCTCCCAGTTTAAAAGATGCGTCGCCACGTAAGGTCCAGGAGCACAACTGTGCTTTGTTATAGTAAAAAACAGCCCCTGGAAAGCAGCAACTTAATAAAGTGACCATTGCAACGTCCATATTCGCTGACACGCATGAAAAGGCACCCGGTCGTGTATTCAGTCGCTTAGTCGTGCGCCGTTAGCCAGCGTGAGAGGCGATGGCACGTTTCCATTTTTCTATGACGCAGTACTAAAATTTTCTTGCGGTACTAGCGAAGTTCGGAACGTACGAAACTTATCGCTGAATGGGACCCACTAGCATTGAAATGTAGTTATCGCAGAATCGTGCGTTGTTGAGTAAACTATCGGGGAAGCTTGTGGCCGGATGCTTATCCGTTGGTCTTTTTCTTGTCGGCCAAGAGCGAATGAATTTAGGCGATATAAGGAGACCTGGTAGAAAGCTGGAACCACAGTTCGTCTGCTAACTTGATACTATCGAGTCGATATTATGGCAGCTCCCATGGATGTACAATACCAAAGAGCCAGTTTTTCCTGTAGCCACAGCAACCATCCAGGGAATGTTTGCTAGGTTTGAGTGTGGCGTTAAATTGGACTAAGAGTACGGCGGATGGATCAAAGGTAACTAATGCCAACTTGGATTGATTTCCGGGCGCAAGTTAAAACTTCCGCGCGCGTTCGCGGTGTTCACGGCAAGCACGACTTCGGTCAGGTCTGGGTTTAATAATTAGGTTGTAAAAAAGCGAAGGAGTAGTAAGGATTTTTACGTAGCTATTTCTGTATGATATTATGTATACTTGTGCGCACTTTTGTGGGCGACAGGTTCGGTTGTTTAGGCCGACTGGATAGTGCATGGCCTGTTGCACTAGGCAAATGGGGAAATGGCTTTTGTTAGGATCTTACTATGAGTGCAAACATGTCAGTTCACCGTGCAACATGACAATAATGCTGTCACTTCGCGGAAAGCTCTTGTTGCTACAGCTCTTTCTATATTGGTTCGATCACGGCAGCCATCTTATTAGATAGTTGGCCTGCAGCACAAACTAAGCTGAAACCTTCCACAATATTTGCTGCCAAACATGTGAATATATTGTTTTAGTATCGACGCCGGCATAAATTATTGCTAACATCATATATGTTGCAGTGAGTTAGTAATCGACAACGCGCTGTTATATTTACCGCCAGTGTATGGAAGATCTATTAAGGGTCTTTGGTTTCGATCCGACCTTCAGACCGGAGCGCCTTAGATCGTCTGTTTCAGGAGTCAATAAAAGGTACACTGTTTATTCTATATTTGCTCAAGTGCATAGCTAAACAATTGGAATTAATTAGTCGCCGTCATAGTCCAACAGTAACGTAAACCTAAACACACGTGAAATGGTCTATCACATGAGGCCAATAGGGCACGTACTTCAATCTGAATCAAAGCCAGTCACATGAAACACCCCGTAACGGGAGTACCGGACGTAAAACCTGAAAAATTTGTTGTCACGCTGCCATGTGAAAATGCCGCAAAAATGCACAGTTCTATAGATAATAATCTGGAGTGTTAAAAATACTAAACCATGTTTTTTTTTTTTAGCAAAGAAGCTGAGCGTGATTTGCGTCTGACAGTAAAGTATTCGCCAACTTTTTGAGCTAACAATGAATTCTGAGTATTACCTGTAGCTAGTGAATGACTGCTCGTTGAGTTCGTCATCATTTAAACACAATATTCAAATAACACACTGTTTTAAAGCGATATATTTGAGAGAAACCAGTTTTGAAGGACGTCGGAGTCCTGATCCATAAACGTCTACTGGATTCCTTAGCGATTTCTTCATTTTCTTACTCCTTTTCATTATATCAAATCATATAGAGTTTTCTAGGGAGGCATTCATCACATGAAGTTGATTGTATTCTTATGCTGCATCCCCTATTTTGCTAGCTTTGTAGATCTGCTGCTTAAATCGGACAAAAGAAGTATAGACATAGACAAAAAGTAGGGCCAGTTGCCTATTTTTTTCGGGTTTTGCTGCTTTATCGTTGGTGCCCATGAGAGCTAGCTAAGATTAAGACACCTTCGTGCGGTCCAAATTGCTACATTATCATTGTGCAAATGGGATGTAGCGAGACCAAGTTGCCACTTTCATAGAG
Source organism: Varroa destructor (assembly GCF_002443255.2). Taxonomy (NCBI): domain Eukaryota; kingdom Metazoa; phylum Arthropoda; class Arachnida; order Mesostigmata; family Varroidae; genus Varroa; species Varroa destructor. The sequence goes on from NW_019211460.1 coordinate 22,175,588, forward strand.
CTAGCACAGAAACTCTTTTTGTATGCGGCCTCTATGACGCTATGAGGGGACTTTCGTCAACTTCTTCTTAGGATAGGTTGGTTAGTCACATATCTGTCTAGCTACAAAAACCTTCAGCTACCGATTTCTTCAGCAACTCAGCTGGGAAAAGCAACTAAAGCCCCCGATGGAACAAACAGGGTTCCGGTAGCTGCTGAGGAATCTGGCGGAAGGAGAAACGCAAGAAAAGAAGCCGTTACTTCCCTACCTTGCTATACTGCTAGCTGACAGGACTTGCAGGAAGGGAAAGCTACGGGCCTATCGATACCGTGGAGCTATGACGCCAGGAAAGAAGACGAGGGTTGGGTATCAGGAGGGGCTCTGAAGGGCTCCGAGTGTTTGTGTGTGTAGTGTGCCTACAGGACAGACTTCTCAAGGAGATCGGTTCGAAGTAGCCGTTGGCCAATCCGCACAGTTAGCTAGCTCCTAGCTGCACAGGCAGTGCTAGTTGAGCCACGGCAAATTGAACGGAAGTCCACTAGTAGTGAGCTTGATCCAGCACAGCAATGGAGATCGTACAAGCCATAGGAACAGCTACCACAATCCGGTACAGCAAGCGCCAATACACATGGTGGCGGGAAGACATCAGTCAATTCAATATCCTATTTGAGTTGCTATAGTTGCTGGGCTGTCCTAGTAAGACGCCGGCCGCTGGTATGGATGGCTTCGTCCTGCAAAGCCCTTCGGGTAACCCGTGGTGGTGGATCATCTGCCTGCCAGTGTCGGTAGTCGAACTGGCGTAGGGGGCCAGCTTGTTTAGCTGCAATCTGTCTGGTATATCATTGGATGCTTGCTTGCTTGCATCGAAGCGGCGTAACCTATTGTGTCTTGGCAATATTGTACGGCTCAGAGCTAACACGAGACGACCATGTGGTCTTCCCCGAACCGGAGGCAAAACAGAGAAGAGCTCTCTCTAGCATGAAGTTAGACACTGAAGCTGCTAGTGCTTCTAGAACGATCACCCTTTATTATGTCATCTCAGTGTGTGTTAGAATATGACAAAATAACTTTAAAGTAAATATGTACTTCTTGTGTGAAGCATTTGAACAACAAAAATATATATATATTAGTACAGTAAACTCACTTTGTCTGAAATCAAATGTATAAATATTTTGCCAAAAAAAAAATTTTAAACCGTACTCGAATCAACGAAGTTATGCTACGTTAGTGACCACGGTCCGTGTCGTTACCGCCCAATATTCGAGAAGGTCCCTACTTCGACTCGGCCAAGGCTGCTAATAGTAGTTCTGCCTAGAGGTCTTAGCCCAGTTTATTCACTTTTATTCTTATCTGTTCATTTAACTTACATCTTCAGCACCCTTATCGTCATCGACAGCAGCAGCACTATCAAGTGCATTGTCGGCTTTTCGTCAATTTTAGCATCAGCATTATTATCGCTTTATGTTCTTAGCAGGTAATTAAGGATGTCAATAGGCCACAAGCTGACCTGAGCAAATCCCTTATCCTTTTCCGCAAAGTACCAACAAGGTCCCTGAATCCTATCAGTAGTAGCATTACAATAGCAGTAGCACAGCCGTTGGTATTAGTTACGATAAGGCACTGTTTTTCGAAATCCGGGAACACATATCTCCGGGTATGTACAGGCTACGGATATGGACAATAGGCAACTGTAGATCTGACCGTCTTAAGTTAGGTGCTTCCGCGTGTTTGTGTGTATGCGGTTTGATGAAAGCATTTAGTAGTGCTCAGCAAAGACTACGCCACGTTATAGTGCAGCTTGAGAACGACGTCATCTGTGATCGTCGTAGGACCAGGGACCAGTGGCTACGGCGGCAAAGGGGTTCCTGTCTCTCGGCTGTCCTCCACCTGGTCCTTGACGCTATAACCATTTACTTAATGCTTCCTTACGAGCTTCTGTAATGATGGCGTTCGCCCGAACCGCCTCGGCGGACCTCCACCTGAGAGCTAATGGTTTTTAGTTTGCCCGCTACTTGACATAATATTTGCCTACTACACTGTCTCGGTTACGCAAGGCCGAAATTTTTCTCACTATGCGGTGAGTATTCTTATCCGATGTCAGACTACGAAAACCATCCGATTTGGTCGTGAATGAAGTCTGGAAAAGGTCATTTTATACTTCATAATCAGCAGTAACTGGCAGCTTCGGACAACCTGTTGACATAAGGTAACTTAGACTATAAACAGGCAACGTTGCGATGTTAAAGTCAGGGAGGTCACCCTGATGGCGCACCGCACTTAACTGAAGTAGAAATCAAGCTTTTTCCAGATCATTTTATCGATACGACTGTTAGAAAACCTAAAAGGCATATTGTCAGATGAAATGTTTATAATAAGGATTTAAATGTTCATATATATATATATATATATATATATATATATAGAGAGAGAGAGAGAGAGAGAGAGAGAGGCGGGGGGGATGAGAGAGAGAGAGAGGTAAACAATAATTATATACAATAATACGTGACTGATTAGGTCACTGGTTGTTCTAAGGTCCATTGTTTAATTTATAGAGCAAAATTTAATGAACTAGTAATAATAGGCTTAAATTTGAGAATTGCTTCCGCGCTTTCATGAATCTGTATGACAAGACCTTGCATAACATATAAATCGTCTGAAGTAGGTTTTTTGAACCTGAACATTACGCTTAATTAAATTATTCAGCGTTTGATTAATTACCAGAACTATGTATCTTCTAAATTTCCCGTAATCTCTGTAATAACCGAAACGTTATTGTGTCTTGGTTTAGAAAAGCTAGCTTATTGAACTGCCTATAATTAATCATAGATTAACATCTAACAACTCATAAAATACAAACCCGATTTTCTAGTGCGCAGAAAAATGAGTTATAAGAAGAGGCGTTCTGTATTGATTGTGGGTTCTCACGCAGCGAAACCCTAACGTTACGATACATATCATTGTTTGACACGCGATAAGTTCTCGGATCCGAACCGCGCGTCCGGGCGCATTAAGGCATGGTATAATATTGCCTATCAAGTATAGCATCAGCTGCTTCGTTCTACAAGGAGAAAGGCTCTGTTGGACAGCCCGATGAAGATTATGGATTATTCTTATCGAGTAAATGTTTTGAGAGAATGGGAGCTACATGGCCCAGATTGTCATATGCTAGTAGAATGTTAAGCTGATTTCAACATACGTTTGAATTTCCGATTATTATTGAGAGCCTATTTGCGCTAAGAAGTAGATTTTGCTGTCAGCCTGACAGCTTCAGGCCATGATAGTGACCTGCTAGGAAAAATTCTATTGTTTGAAATCGAAAATTGCTTAACAAACTTCGAGCTTCCACATGAACTTATCATAACTTAAGTTGAAAAAGATGCGTCTAACTGCAGCTTCGATGTTGCTATTACTGACTCGTCAGCTGTACATTTGCTTTTTTACCTAATATACACATCGTGAAAAATATTTTATCCACTGCTGCTGCCATTTGCGGCTTGTTTGCGTTTTCTTTTGGCCGTGTGTAAAAATCGATCAAACCGCAGCGTAGCACGTACCCACGGTTTTTCTTTCCCCAGAGTGCGCTATCTACCACAAGCTAAATTTTGGTACACAAGCCTCCGTTCTTTGTTTTGACGCAGTCGTCATGTTTCTTTCGAGGCCAGCCGCAACAACGGCATTTTGGGTGGCTTCGCTTGAGATGAGGAGCGGTAGCGAGAATTGGAGGAACTCCTGGCGGAGCCCCTGTGAAACAAGCGCCACAACGTGCGAAGAATTCTGTAGCACTGTTAGGCTAACCCATCGCTGGTGCTGCGGCGGGAACGTCTACCCTGGGCTATACTAGCCTCGACACCCATTTGCCCCTGGCGCAGGCTTTCTATATAGCAATGCGTTAGCACCGAGTCGCTCAGGAGAGGCTTTGCTAGCTAGTATTTGCTTGGTCGGTTGCTTGCTCGTTTCGAGAGCTGACTGCTCTGTAAGGTTACTAACAACAAGCAGCGCGAGTTTAGATGCATTTCATATATATATATATATATGCGTAGATGTACGTGTCTTCAACCTATAATGCTTTACACATCATCACCATAGCAAATGCAAGGCGATGCACAACCTCATAACGGCTCTTTCTTTTCAGTCGCGATTGTCTGCCTTTCTTGCTTTTTGCTAGCGTCCTCTTCATTGTGAGAACGCGCTCCTGGGCGGCCAGATAGCTTAGCTATTGTGGGGTGGCTTTAGTGGAAGAGGGCCAGTGGCCAAGGACCCTGGCGCCTGAACGTACGACTCCGTTGAAAAGCTATTCAGTACCAGTGAAGAGGGTCATCCGATTCCTGGCCTATTTTTTACCGTTCCGTGAACGACACCCTAACAGCCGTTTGGCCTCGGATCCTAAAATCCAGATCTTGTTTTAGCAGCAACGCTGACTACGAGGTCAGCTCTTTCGAGAAAATTCTTTTCTTTTGGCCTCTTTGCGCATAGTTGTTCTATTTGGCCTTTCTCCATTCGAGTATACGTTAAGGTCTGTGAGATATCTTCTTCACGCCCGTGGTTTATGCCCGCGCGCAATATTAAAGCCAGTAATCTTATGAACGCTTTTTGGCCAGCCACGTCTGACAGCATAACCTAATGGGCGTAGCTTGATGCTTCTTCCGTAAAGAGCAGTTCCAGAAATTACGTCGTCTTTTGGTCATTTTGCATACCGAAGGGTTTTCTTTGGGTAATCTGGTTACGGCACCATGCCGATTATCCATGCCGTAAGGAACTAGCTCGAAACTAGACCAAAGCTGGGAGTACCGGTTGGCACAAGTAAGTTCAGCTTAGGGTCCTTAAGATGTTTCGAGGTATTTTCCCAAGTCTCCAGGCTTCCCCAAGAATAGCCGGTGCACACCTGCTCCCCTCTCATCAAGGGCCAGCCGTCCAGTATCTGGATGCGTTTGGTTATAGCAAACGTCGAAAGAACGTTTCTAGGGTCAGCGCGCTCCGCAGGTGCCCGATGCCCGATAAAGTGGAACGCTACTTGTACTTGAGCCCATGCCGAACTTCTCAGTAAGAGTTAATATACGTGCGTATTTACAAAGCAGGATCTGAGCCACGTCAACTTATATGTGTCTGTGGCAAGATAGTCGTCGGGCTGCTCTTCGTTGCAAATATCGGATTGCTGATTCGTTTACTGCCAGACATACTCAACTTTAATTGTGTATAGCATACGTCGATTATTCGGCGTTCCATAGAGTTGTTATATGCTGTAGCATTATCTATCACCCTTTCGCTCTTTGCTTGCACGCCAATATGCCAGCTAAGCGCTGTTGCTGAGGGCCATGATAACAATCGCCCATATTATTAAATTAGGCGCCAATAACGGTCATGAATGCTGGGTTGGTGCTGGCTGACGCACGGGCAACGAAAAGGACTGAAAAACATATCGGAAATAGAATTAGTTTACTCATATCGCACCAATTTCGGCTACAAATAGGCGCGTAAATGACGATCGGCCAACGCTTGCTTCTGCGTCACGTCGTTAACGCCCGAACATATGGACATACCCAATCGATTTAGAAACGTTACGGTTATCGTTAAGCAGGAAGGTACCTATTCTAATCCTGATCGTCACGTAAGTGAACGAAACGAAACGTAGACACTGTCGTAATTAGTTATTAACTAATTACATGTTTCTATGTACTAAATAGTTTGAACCGTCTTGTTTGTATAATGAAAAGAGCCCTTTTTTTTTACCGTATTTGACAGGTATGCGTTCCTCTGTACGAAGGGACACCGAAAAAATTTAGCATGCTCCATTGGTTCTTACCCTTGAGTAAATTAACGTGGTGGGCGGTCGGAATATATGAAAGTATGTGTCGCGCCCACAAAGACTGAATCGGTTGGGGATTGAAGCGCCTGTCCTGCGTTCAACGGGGCGTTAAACGACGGGATTGGTCTTACTAGTTTCAAGACGTAGCCGTCATCTGTTGCTGCTAGGTTGAAGAAGAATACTTGTTATATCTGCAGGCTTTCTCTTGGATCAATAACAACATCACATATAAGTACCAACGTCGTTTTTTGGTTATGTAGCCACAAGCAATTGCGCACTTCCCCAGCCAGTCAGCTAATCTCGCCGTGGCGCTGCATCGATGTGTTTTCTTTTACTAGCGCTGGGAACGAGGCTGTCTATGAAGAGGCGTATCTTAGAAGCTAGCTGCCTAGACGAAAACAACGGCTCTGTTGTAATACAAAGACTGAAGTGCTCTTGTAAGCTGAAGGCACTGCGACTGTAACAACAAGAACAGCAAGGCTAATTTCCACATGGCCGTGAAGACTACCACTGCCATTGGTAGTGACGTAATAACGAACAGTGGTCCTGAAGTCTTATACAATACCCAACATTATCCAAACAAGCCAACACATCCACCTCTCAACTAGCCACAGGGCTTGCATTCGCCAGGTGTTTTCTACAAACATCTTCAACGCTCGGACACAGTTCAGTTAGCGCGCGCACTCACTCATACATGGTAGTACATCTATCCATTCACAGACGCCCAAACTACTTCATACAGACCTCTATTGCAATCCATGCCGCGATTGTTGTTCGTGCTGGGGGCGCCCGCATCCACCCGGACACGCAAGTACCAGTCAAGTTCCGTGGCGTTATGCTTGCTTCCACACTGTCAGTCTTTTCTGCTCTTGCCCCGTTCGACTTACGCTTCACATTGGATAGCAACTAATCTAATTTGAGTACAAGTAGCGGGTTAGCTTAGTGGCATGGTATGCCAATGTTGATACTGGTGATGGCTTGCCAGCCACGGATGTTCGGGTGGTGGCAGACGAGGAAAACGAAAACGACGAACGGGATGTACTCTTCATTCTAAGCAAAGCGACGTAAACGCCCGCTTGCCATCATCTCGCGGTTATAGTTTGCGCCAGACTCAGTTGAACCGAGGAGGTGAAGGGGCCAGGGGGCGGAGAAAAAGCGGGAGACGTATAGGAAGAGCAAAAGAAGAAAGGGAAACTCTGAGAGATTGTGCTGTTGCCTGGCGTTCTCTGTAGTTCCCTGGATTCACTGAAGCCTTCGATGCCTTAGTGAACGCTGCCAGCAATCTACAGAAGCGTGAAGCCGAGGCGCGCATCGGTCTCCTGGCTTGTACACCCGCCCCTAGCCGCGCTACTGTTGTCTCTCGTTTTGGGTTAAATAAAATGCGACACGGAGGCCGCTATCTCGTGTATGTACTTGTGGAGGGCGGATGGAGGGCTGGTTGGCGGCGTCGTGGCCACGTGATGCTAGTGATGGCGGCGATCTCAGATATGGGTGGAAAAGCAGTGTTAGTAGGTAATGGAAACGTGGTGGAAAAGCGAATTACATGAAAGAACTAGAACCAAGGTGACGGCGAAACTTTCGCCACATCGTGTAAACTCGGGGGAATGGCGAACAAAATAGCATGTACTTACTTACCACAGCATATACATAGATTTGTAATGTAACTACGATATGCATGTAAAAACACGCGGTGTTTTGTTTTATCCTTAACTTAATTATATACTTGAACTTAATTATATATTTGTTGGTAAATTAAGAAATGTAATTTGTATATGATGCGTTTAATGTAATTGATATACACGGTGCTTTTTTAAATAAAAACTTGCTTGCTTTTAAACACGGGTTTCGTCATATCTGCTTTTATGAACTCAATGTAAATTGAAGAATCAATTTTTTCTCAGGTAATGTTTATATACGACAGGTTATAAATGCACTTGAAACTTCTAGGTTTGTACTTAATGCAGCTACGACTGAAAACTTGAAAATGCTTTTACCGCACCTAGGCTAGATAGAGATTGTTTAGTAAGCGAACTTAGCTGCATAGATGGGGCTTTAATTATACAAGCAATTTGTAAACGCCGAACTGCCCCTGTCACGACAAAGTGTCCGTTGTGCAGAGAAGTAGGATTAACTTTCATAGGATATGCATTAAAAGAAACGTCACGCAGCACCACGTGTCATGTACCCTTTGCACCATGGCAGTTATAGAACGTTGGAGTAGAGCAAGGGTAAATTTGGGTTGCATCGAGTAGGCTCTAAGTTGTATGGCTGAACCTACTAGCACAGGCGACTCCGGCTACGTTTGACGAAAAAAAAGTGTTCATTAATGGGGTGAAGTATTTGTCCCCAGCATGTAACCCCAGCATTTAACAGCAGTAAAGCCGAAAGTTGCTAACTCTGAGGATCTCGCTTGCATATTATGAAGCCCGCAACAGAGTAACTACGAAAGGGCACCTATGAGCCAATTATTCGCACGTTTTACGGGCTGATTACAAAAAGTCGTTCAACCGATATTCGTTTGGCCTACTCGTGTGGTACTTGGCTGTCGTTAAGCGTATCAACGTCAAGCCAACGTTTAGTCTGCTGCAGTTCAATGATGGTGTTTGAGAGAGAGATGTATCAAGTAGGACATGAAAAATGGGACATCTAGATGACAGGGTTAATTTTGTGAATCGGTCGAATATAATTATACAGTAGTAGTAGTAGTAGTAGTAGTAGTAGTAGTAGTAGAACTACGGGCCACAACAGGCCTGTTTAAGAATTCTGCTTGAAGCGTAATCAGATCCAAATCTAATTGGATTCTCTTACAACCAACTGTCTCGCAGCCGGCCTCGATGTCATGCTAGTAAGCATACAACTAGATTTGGGTACGTTCTTCGGTTTTCACACGTTGTCTTCACGAGTGCTCACACGCGTAATGGCCTGGGCGCCTAGACCTCTGATTGAGGAAGCTGGCACTCGAAGGTTCAAGCACCCCACAAGTGCAATTAACTAAAAAAACAGTCGTCCCATAAAGTTTAAATTTTATTTGACTCTACTAATTCTTATGAAAAAGCAAGTAATGCTCGAGACCGCTTGCGGTCTGAATTGACATGGCACTCTTGCAAAGCGTCATGTAAAACACGGCCCCCAGGCATATTGAATAGCTAACCGTCCAAATATCGTGTAGGCCTAACTCAAAACGATTAATATTCTATGTTACCTTATCCGGTGGAGTAAATATATATTCAGTGTCCTCACTATTATATAATAGCACGCATACAGTAAGGTGCAGCTAACTATTCGGTGACGTTCTTTGCGCGATTTACAGATGAGATAATGCTCTAATGTACTGCATTTTTATATAATAGGACACCAACAACGTTGAAAGTGATCCGAAGACCATGAAGTTAACAGGGAAAAGGGTCTCTTTGATTAGTTTGAGACAATTGTCAGCGATACAAGCTATGATGCCTGCGAGGTTTGAAGCTGAATAATAACTCATAAAGGTTAAAATGAATTACTTGCTTAAATATTATATCAATTATAAATAAAACGAAAAAATTGAAGTAGACGCGGGAGGCGTCTAAGTAAGATCATTTTTCCAAAACTGACAATCATACATGTTAAGACTGGGTAAGTATGAAGTTCTAAAATAGTCTGCTTCTATTCTAAAAAGCCGTTCTAACAGACATTGACTACGCCTTGTAAAAATTCTGGTTTCGTTACTAACAAGTTTCTACGTCCGACGGTGAGTATTAAGGTATTAGTGGAAGAAGTGGTCGAGGCGAAGTTAAACATACCGACGCTGTAAAACACACGAAGATGATCAGTGTTGCAGGATACATAAAATCATATGAAAGCCTTAGCAGCGGCACCACACTCTTTTGTAAGGCAAATATACTGTTCCACTTAGGCCCAGTTACATTATCATTGGTTGAGATCATTGTGAGCGACATCGTAGCGTAGCGTTTCGACACGGATCGATCTGCTGCATTATTCAGTGAGAGTCAGAAATAGACGTCCTTGGGAGTTATGTAGGATCATCCAAGGGCTTCTACTTTGCTTGTTGTAGGCATTTTCAAATACTCGCTGTATGGTAGTGTTTCTTCATAATTCACAGCTGGGATCAACTTTGAGAAAATGTCTCACGGAGAATGTTTGCCAACCGCCGAAAATTCACTACATGATTGTGCTGAACCATATACTGTTTACTTTTTTGTCGGCACAGGGATTTCGTCTAGATTCTGAATGAGTCTAGAAGAAGAAACTTGGACGAAAGAGGAACTTTCTAAGGCGTCCCATCGTCTGTAACGTTTCACGTGTAGCTGATGTACTATGACCCCATGCTATTTTACAACGCACTCAAGCTTGAAAATGGTTTCATATACATCGTGCAACAATAGGCACAAGCCTATTGTTGCGATAACAATATCATACTGAATAAGCGCCCCTAATATAACAATCGATAAAAAAAAACTATATCTTTTCTGCGATTATGAACGCTCATCAGTCCAGCCTCTTTTTCCTGAATAAATTGAAAGTGTTCTTACCGGCTGATGAAGTGATAGTACATCAAATCTGCTTGTGTCGTAGCACCCGCTCGACAACCGGCTGTACAAACCGTACCAAAAGGACCTGCTCTGATCTGAACAACACAGGACAGGAGACCTGCACCGCGGAACGAATCGCGGTCAAACGGCAATGCTATCAGAAGCATGATCACGTACCACCGCTGCATCCAGACGTCGAGTTTATCCATGAGCACCGATCATAGTATGTGTATACAACTATGTTCAGCGTAGGTATCTCCCAAACTAGCCACGCTATCCTTCGACTTCGCTCAAACCAAACTTGGCTGCCGGTCTAACCAAAGCTAATATTTATCGGTCTGTCGTACCATTCACTCTAAAAAATAAGTGCCCATTACCTATATATATATATATATGTATATACATATACAGCGCCCTAACTTGCGCTTTGCCTATACGACTTATGCAATTGCATTGTCTAACATGGCACACATGCCTCTATAGTATGTGGCGAACGATAGTGAACTTCCTCGATCGCCTCTGTCGCCGCTTTCGGACATAGTTGAGATTTAAGCGTTGTCACGAGGAGGACACAGACACGTGAGGGTTGGGGTTTGTATGAAGTATTGCACGACTGGCGCATGTGGGACTAGGGCGCGCGCGGGCTTTGAGTCTGATAAATTCAATCGCTCTGTCTCTTGGAGACAACTCAGCCACGCCAGCGAGTGAAGCTGGCAGACCATACGTTCGTTTACCTTTTTTACTGGCGACCATCTAATTGCTTTTGCAGCTTTTGGCTCGCTCCACGATTGTTCGGAAGGGTGCCTTCAACTGTCCTGCCATACGAATATCTCGTTCCTGTAATGCATAATCCGTTATGCATAAGGCGAATGTAATCCGTAGATACGTATACTTCGCTTTGGCAGCAATGGCTTAGTGATAGAAAGACAGAGTTGTACGCGCGCTCGTATGCATAGACACTCTGGTCACCATTCAGGTTTGATATTTAACTAGGTTTAGCTGCGAGCGGAAGCGTTCTTCGGATCGAAATGAGTCCGGCTGCTTCCGTGAGTGACGCAGCCGGAGTCTGCTGCTGCAAACCTTTCAGCGGGTATTTAGTCGAACATCGCTGGCAGTAACCGGTAGTTTCTTGGGCGAGCACCCAAAACGGATGACGGATGCGTCTACATAGGTCGTACCCGAAATTACTTCCTGTGCATTTATCAGTGAAAAGAGATACTATCGAATAATAATAGATAGATGTAACAGAGGAGCTGTAGAGATGAACAAAAGGGTAGAAAACGGTACAGAGACAAGCGTACGCAATGCAAGCGTTCGCCACCGAACGGTGATGGAAAACATGCGTGAAGGGGGAAGGGAGCGACAGCGCACAAAGGTATTATATAAGTGTCATACGTGAGTATTTCGATCTTTACATAAGTATCTTCATCAATAGGCCACAACCATGAGGTACGTCAGCGCTAGATATTGAAGAAATGGAACGCGATATTCCTTATTAGTGGATAAATGTGCCATCTCTGATGAGTTATGGACGAGTGGTAACTGGCAATAGGTAAATGTGTAGCAATCTGTGTTAATGAACAAGGCCTGTGCTATTTTTGTCGTAAAAGTAACGGATGGTAATAGGTACTCTTTCTTGGGCTTTCAATTAAAACTCATTGGTATCGATAGATTCAGTGATGTCTATTCAATACAAAAGTTAAATCTAAAAAATTAAAGAAAGACGAGTATTTCATATGTGACCTTGTAGCTCTATTGGGATATATCTCTACTGCACGGCAGAGCAAATAACAAATCTAAAGCTACTTCGCGCTTTGGAGATTTATCAGTTTTGAAAAGCACACTACTACATGTCTCATGTTAGTCTGAAAAATCAAAACCCAGTAACGTGATTAACACAGGAGGTGACATACCCTATTATATAAAACAACATGATATATAACAAGATATTTCTGTCATCACCTCATTAATACCTCTGTCAGTTTTCAATAGGCAAACCGCAGGCAAAACTCTACCTGTACCGTCCTATCCTCTGAAAAAGGTCGGAAGGCAAGTTCGAGGAGTGTTCTAGGAGGTGCTTAAGCGTGCGTTGTGCCACAATGAAGAAACACCGATAAGCGGTATATAGCCGTGTGGCATACACTCTGTGCATCATATATGATTTGTTAATAATCTAGAGTAAGCCTTAAATATTATGAGCGGTACTTCCTGCAACAAATCTAAAGCCAGCCTTAGCTTCTAACTACTGCTCGTCGCCACTTGAATAAATTATCTATTGTAGTTTCTCACGTTTCGTATCGCCTATTTAAGTTCCGCTCATCTGCAGCCCTCAGAAAGTTCTACGCTGTCTGTTATGACAACTGAAGTGAGCGATAAAGATAAGAAAGCAGAGCCTACTATGAATATTGATCGACTGGTCCTGCCGCCAAATCAAATGCTTGACGGTTCTCTGCGCCCGGCCACAGCTCTACGTATCGAATGGAGTCAGTAAAGTAAAAGATACCGCCCTTCGCTGCGCTACATTTTGTTCTTCGCACACTATTAAGCACCATGACTCTTCCACCACTTTCACTTCTACCCTCGCCCCCAATCGAGCCTTCCGTCGGCCTTTCCCGGGCTGTTGAAAGACGGCCTGGGCCATTACGGGATGGCATACACGCACATGTTAGTGAATACATATATGTCAAATAAAATGGCGTTTCTTACTAGTCCTAAATATGTATGTCGTTATGTCGTCTGAAAGCTGCCTATTTCGATATGCGTTAGGCAAGACGCAGAGAGGGGCGACGAAGCCTACGTCCCAAAAAAGAGTAACCCGCTGAGCGGGAATCAGCTCAAGTCAAGAGAGGCAAAATGGAAGAGCAGACACATTGGTGTTTCGACCGCGGTTTTTCTCCTCAGAGCCTGAAAACTTTTTCCGAAGAAGTGTGTTTGACAGACCTCGTACGGGTCTTGTCGCTTCCCATAGCTTCGGGCGACCATCCAATGGTCCCTCAGTAGTACTTTTTCGTTGCCTACACTGCCTAACTCACAAAATATCAAAATGACTTCTCTGTGTTATTCTGACCTAAAGCTGCCTCTTTTGCGAGCCGAATTCGAGCTACGAGGAGTTGCCGGACTGGACGTTCACTCGTTGGTAGATATGAACGACGAGTAAAACTTTGTGCCCTCCAAATTGGACATACGTCTTTTGGTTCATCCGCCTTCGTTGGCCTATATTTTTTCTTGCGATTTTGTTACAGCTCAAAATATCGACTGTAGCCAATACCACAATGAAAGAAACGATTGTAGGGAGGCTTTTACTGCAAGATGTTGCAAGACTCAACTGCGTTTTAGTAAACGTAATGACCAAATGTAAAAGGAAAAAGACGAAAAATTTTTATAAGTGGAAGAAAAATTACTAAAAAGTTTTTTAGACGTGTGTATCTGCTATGGACACTAATTTTGGTGGGCACTCGTTGCAGAGGTACGCATCTCTGTGGCTTCCAGTACCATAAAATGCTAGTAGGCGCTTTTAACCGTGTTTGGGGCAGGGAGGAACCGTGGATTTCTGTTAAAACGTCGTTAGCTGGGGTATAGACCGCTTTACACAAAACAGCTTTATCTCACGAAGCACGAATCCCACAAGTAGGTCAAAGTGAGAGCCGACTCGGCCTCCGAAACGCCAAGTGCTGCAACATTTCATTTTCTGGGATATTTACCACACCGAAACCTGTTTGAGTTTTTTCTGTAAAACACGAGACTCATTGGTATTAATATATGGTCAGCCACAGTGGGAGTTTTTATTGAATTGCGTACAAGCGACAATGATTGACTCACTGAATGTACAAATGTTATACCTTTATTAGTATTTCGGGTAGCAAGCATGTTAGTGGCAGTTATCAGGTGCGATAACATGGAGCTGACAAGAAATCAGGAAGTTTTTAATTACTCTGTTTATTGCCCATTCAATTATATCTCTTCGGACAAATCTGTTTATGTGTGTCACGGGAGCTGAGGTGCACAATTCCGTTTATTTTTGATAACAATGGATATCCGAATTCTTTACGTTGGAGTATCATTTTACAAAGTTGTCGGCCATGCTCTATGTATTGCGGCGCATGCCCGCCAATGTATACCCAAGTTGAACCCCCAATATATGTAGATCAAACATTACAATAGCGATCGTGCAGAACCTTAAGTGTAGTTTCGGTCTAGATTCTCCAATAAACCTTAAACGAGACATGTTTACCAATGAAATTGCAAACGCTGTTTTCAATGCATTTGGTGTGTTTTCTGAATCGTATTAAGTATTTTCTGTCAATGGCCCAAGAGGCCACTTGATATGGGTTCACTACAGAATTCAACCCAGATAAAAAAAAAAAACATACGGAAATCAAGTTTCTCTAACACGTACAAAGTTAGAGATCAAATCACACTCCTTAATATCTCAATATGCGTGTATGGAATTTTTGAGAACAAAAAAAGGCTTCGCTAGACGTCGCTTTCTTGAGGCCCGATGCTTATTTTTCATTTTACTCCAATTTTATTTCAGCCTGTTTTGTTGCGTTTGTACTCATTTTTGTTTCGTCTTTCTGTACTCTGATTTTTTCTGAGAGATGCCTGCTAAAGATGGACAAATTTCCGTTCGAACCCAACCGGCTCATTGCTGCTATTGTTCGACTGCGCTATGTTCACGATTTTCTTCGTTCTCGCTCAGCCTGCTGCGCGTGCCACCCTCCGCGATGCTAGTTGCTTTTCCGGGAAGCATTCATTTTATCGAACAGTTCTGGTCTCAGGCACGATTCTAACTGTTCCTTAGCCTGAATCGGTACCACAGAATCCCGAACACGGCCTTGCGTCATGACTATGTAATCCACCATCAAGACCTTCAAATGTCGGTCAGCATAAATATATGGACCCCTTGACTACGGAGTATACGTAGTCTTATGGAAGCTGGCCCATGCGCACAGGCATCTCATTCATTTGTCCTCGAGTTACTGAAATTGCGAATCGTCAGAATGGTGCAGACCGAAAAGCAATATGACGGCCCTTTTACGCCAACTCGCGTCGCTGTAACAGCCGCTTATTCAAAAATCCAGTGAACGTTGTTTGCGGTTGGTGTTTGGCGGGCCGTACACACACGAATATATCCAGCGACCGAATCGCTCACGTACGAAATGGCACAGTCTACTAGGAAACTCGCTCATCACTTGTCGGACTATTGCCACTGCTGCTACTAATACAGAGTTTCGAATGAGTACAAATGAAGCGATGAAGCTACGGATAGACACCTCGACCAATGTGCATGCTATACATAGAAACATTAGTTGATCCAGATGGAAATTAGATTAGAATCTGACCGTGAGGCCAGTGGGAAAAGTAAAATCCTTCATGCGTTTTGGAGGACGGGGGCTTTGAATTCCCTCTCTGTGCTCAAGGCCCCTCTATTTTAGGCAGTATGCACTTTCCGAGCCTCTGCGTGGTAGTGCTGGGTAAGGCTGAGGTCCTGCAAACCCCGCGGCCTGCTCCAGCTAGTTGGTTGAGTCGTATGCGTTTAGAGCGCTTGCTTTTCGAATTAAGGACTAGAGAAAGTCCACCACCCCGCGTTTCGTCGGTGGGTTTGCCAGTCTCTCAGTTAGTCGCCACGAAAGACCTCGATTCATTATTGCTACTACGCTGCCAGATGACAGCCGCAGTAGCGTTACCATCAGCACCAGTAACCGTTGTTGCCACCAACGCAACTTCAACCAATTCCCCCAACTCCAACGACATCGACGGTCTTCACGTGCATGGGGCATAAGAAGATCGTGAACCGTTCATGAACATTGTATATACATCGGACGTACAGAGACATGTACATTACAAAACCAGGGGCTAATGCCACGATCACAGCTTCAGGCAAGCCAGGAAACGGCAAAAGTTGGTTAGAGACAGTGGCCTCAGTGAACATCGAAGTGTTGTCAGCACAGGTTAAAAGTTTCCGGCGTTCTATCCGCGTGCCCGCCCACTAGCAGAGCGGCGAAAAACCCGCCTAACGTATCGGTAGTATTCACAAGCCCTCCATAGTCTTCGCGGGGTTCCTTCGTGTTCTTAAAACTCCCGCGAGAGCATGTCGGCATCTGCTATCGCTAGCGTTGTATCTGTCCGGCCGTTCAGTTTCGGTCAGATGGTGTGTGCTCTTTTGTGATTGACTAGCAGTTAGTATAGTGGCACACATTTATTAAATGAGCACATCGGTGAGGCCATTGCCCACATGTCTCGCCTCCGGCTGATTCTCCGACGGCGTCATCTATCTGTACCATCCACTTTTACATGCTTTCTTGCTGATCCAACTTTCGCTCTCTTTGGGCGGGACCATTTCTATTAATTTTAATATCTCTTTTTCAGCTTTTTTTCACACTTAGCCTGCTATCTTTAAATTGGCAGTTGATTCGGCTATGCAAAGAAGTAATAACATCGTTGTTCATAGAGAACCTCATTGTCGGCCTGAAAACGTTTGTATTTTTTAAGCTAATTGCAGGATTCGTAGAAAATAGATGATTAATTTCAAGTTCGACAATAATTATTATAGGCTGGCTGCAAAGTCACTCTGCACCCATGAAGTCTAGGCGAACAGATTGAATTCCGTAGACTCACGAAATCTAGATTCCGTTTTTGGTACCAAACTACATTTTATACTTATACCCGAGGCGTATTGCTTTAGTGTTAACTATGCCTGAATATGCTACATCAATGGTTACATTGTATAATCTATAGAAGTGTGAATTTGGCTGTTCCCTTTTTCGTGCATTGGGGAACCCCCTTAGCACTCTGCCTCATCCTGTACCTAAGATCTAACACCGATTCATCAAAAATAACGTTTTCGGATTAACCCTACATGGGCCATTTCATTTGGGTCTATTACACCATTTAACGGATCTGCAACACCTGTGAAATAGCCGCTCTGTAATCGCGTATCTCCAATATCCATAGAGAAGTCCTTTCCCAATCCCCTATGCTACTTGGCACAATCGGCATGCAGAGTAATACCATAGCTCATACACAGCTCGCGGTTTCGTTCAAGAGCAGTGAGTCAAAGTCGACGGTAGAAATCGCTGAGCCAATGGGGGCTGTTGAGCTAATGGGGCGTGTTAAGTTGTGAATGGAATATAGACAGCTTAACAGGCTTTGTTCGAGGTTTGTCCTACCCTTGCGTAATGTCCGTTATCGAGGAAGGAGATGACGAAGCATTCCGCTTTGTCAGGCCTTTGCGCTCGGTTTAAAGTAGTTCGCACACAGTTACGTTGTTCTATTGTGAAGGACATCGCTGGAACCACGAAGTACAAACGTGGTAGCTTTTACTGTGTTTAATTTTACAAGGTCGCGTAAGCTCGATCCGACCTTGATTACTGTGATTCTCTTAATGGCATTCAACCACATGACATGTAGACAGGGCTCATGATCAAACGTGAACACACTGGATCAGGAAGGAGAGCGATTTTTTGACTCGATGTCCTTGAATTCACGATACTGCTAGCATGATGTTAGCATGATCAGAGCTTGTATATTCCTCGAAATACAGGTACATGCACACAGAACCAGATACACATGTATATATGTACTGACAAGTAATGCTATACGCCATATGGCACCTCTCCACATATTTATAAATCGAAGCCTGCCTCTTAAATTTGCCAATTTTTGTCCTTCTAAGCCGTAGCTGTCATTATTGGCGCCTTGCATGCAACAAATGCTATAGACCACCGCGAACATGTATAACCTTTTGCAAAAATGCAATCAGAACACAGTACATATAATAAATAGGCTCTATCCAAATATAATAAGCCAGCACCAATGGGAGCTACCGAAAAACGATAACCGTAGAGTTAGGACCGTCCGGAGGCAAATTTCACTACATTTATCTATTGTATATATATAAGATGGGGTAAGAGTGCGGTAAATACCATTTGAAGTACTCAACAATACAGCTTTAAATGATCAGGTCATGAGAAACTACAAAATAAGGAATTATGAAGAAAGGCAAAAATAAGCACGCGTGGGAAGGATTTCCATTTCGTACTATCAGTCTTGTCGCGTCTGGCGGTCGTCGTTTCATTACTAATGTAAGTTACGTAGTTGCTATAACGAGATTAAGCGCTTATGTTCGTACGTTGTTACGATTGAGCAAGGCATTAGGCAAAAACAGTAGGTAAAACCGACGACGAATGTTCAGACCACCCAATTTACTAAATTGACTCCATTTTGTTTTCGGCTCGAGCTGCGTACTACTCGTCGATTATAAGCAGTCTCTATTTTTGTCGGATGTGACTCGTGTTTTTTGAATAGTATCAGTTTGCATAATGCGCCGCTGTAAAGTCGGCTCCCACTTGACCTGTGCTCCTTGACCTCCGATGCGTCATTGTCTGGTGAATACATAATGACTAATAGAGAAAGCCAGAATGGAAGTTTTAACGATGTTTAAGCACAAAGCGGAAGGTGAACTTCGACCTCTGCATCAAACGTTGGGCTAGCTAGTCCAAGGGCT
The DNA here is from genome assembly GCF_002443255.2 of Varroa destructor. Classification (NCBI taxonomy): domain Eukaryota; kingdom Metazoa; phylum Arthropoda; class Arachnida; order Mesostigmata; family Varroidae; genus Varroa; species Varroa destructor. Next base: position 22,194,408 of record NW_019211460.1, read on the forward strand.
CCGGGCCTTCAGTTGCTGGAGCTGCGTTGAAACATGTTTTGAAAATGTCCCTAGCGCCATTAAAGCTAAATGAAAACGCATATATCGAACAATCGTTGAACAAACGATGTTCAGATATGTCGTGATACGTGTTCTACCTATTAACTCATATTAACTTGACTCATAAGTACGGTCAAGTCTATGATTGTACGTTACGCGACCATAGGCGAAAAACGGTACTAGTAGAAAAGATTCATGCAAAAAGCAAGTACAAGAAATAATTTTTGTTATCTTGGTTGTGAATCGTACTGTAAACGTAGAAGAGGCCATTGTAGACCTTCTGTATAGCGTACACGTTGCACAGACATGTGTCGCAGAGCTAAATTTTAATTACCAATCCTTACTAATTTTATTTAAAGCCTTTGCCCCAGTCTAAACCGATAACATACGTCATAACATATATAACAAGTCACTATCATCACAAGCGTCGTACTTCAGCTCGCTAACTACTGGTGCAACAAAGGGGCCTTGTCAATCGTTTTCTGTTCTAGTGCTCTTTATCAGACCGTACCATATAATGTACCCAAAGACCGCAAGGAGGAATATAGTTTCTTTATCATAATTGTACCACTTGATCCCTTAGTTTCAATTCGGTATTACGGCATCGTGTGAAAATAGATGGTGCGAGCGAAACCGCTGGCGGAAATTATCGTCTAAAGTCTCGCGTGCTTGTGGAGTTATCGGAAGATTTATTGGCCGCTATGGCATACCTTCAGGACTTAATGGCAGAAGTACATGCGGGTCCGCAAACCTGCTTGTGAGCGTGTTCAGGGTGCTTGCCCCTCTGTCTATAGTAAAGTCTGCCTATAGAGTGTTTATAGTAAAGGTTCAGCTGCGCCGCGTTCTGGAACGTCAGTATTACACAAGAAGGCCGCTAGCAGTGGAGGGTCCGGTCTCTTGACCGCTGACCATCTCGTTTGAGATCTCCCCCTCCTCCATCTCTATCGTTTTCTTCTGCTTTTTTGGTATATCTCTCATTACGGATATCGAGATTGCGAGAACCAAGCGACGGGATTAGATCAACAGGGATGCCATGCTGGCCGAAGTATTGGCTTCAGTGGAACAGATTAGGAAACTACTGATTGGGTTGTTTGATTTAGTCGTCGGGTGTTTTTCGCCTTTCGAATTTCACGGAGAATCTAGACACAATTTGAAAACATCGGTGGGATCCGGTTGTTGACACAGTGGAGTGGCACAGCTTTCTGTTGAGATGCCGGCCAGTAAAGCAAACCAGGAATTTGGAAGATTCACTTAGATGATTATGCCATCGATGCATGCCTAGCGCGGAAAATATATCCGCAGTTTGTATAT
>NW_019211460.1:22195857-22414843 GCF_002443255.2 Varroa destructor
ATATATATGTATATGACAGAACCCATTTTTACATACAGCACAACATTGGGTTCCGTTTGTCCCAATAGTGTGTATTTAGGTATCCCACGTATACTTTGCTCACACCACATCAGCACATACTTAGAAGCCTACCGAAGACATAGCGCTATCCCTCCGTACGACTGGCATTGAGAAAGTCGAATGGTGGAACTGGTTTCAATCACTGTTCGCAGGTCAGGCCCTGCGATTGGCCTAGTTCCTTTACGTTTCTTGCATATCGAGAACCAAAATGGAAAGAATTACGCAAGAGTCACTAGGTGGACGAATGCTGATGCTACTTAGTCGAAGGAGCTGCGTTGGTAAATAGGGTGCCACGCGGATACGTTACGGAAACGCCAGTTGTAGAGTGGTGGTGCGCTAGGTGACGGTGGTGGCGAAAGCATCACGTTGCTTGAGCAGATTACTGGGATTTGTGCGATCTGTCTGCACTTGTGCGTGCATTTGATTGATAGAGTCATTAAGCATTGGTATCAGCAATAGCAGGGAAAGCAATGATCGTAGTGTTCAAAACGTTTAATGATGTTCGTTTACGCCGTTTACCGATACCCGCTTCATTACGTTCGATTCCGCCGTAGGGTCCTATTCTGAAGTTTAATCGCACCTGTCACAGGCAAGCAAGCTTCCGTCGAATGGTGTAGGGATACATAAGGAAAATCCTAGGTGCAACCATATACATAAACACGTAGGGCTAGTTCACTGTTACTCAATAAAAGTGCATTGGAAGCATGATGAATGCACCCCACAAATAAATAACTGATGAATCGAGACAAGGCGAGGGTGGACAACTAAAGAAGTCGTATTGATGACAATGATAGAAGAACAGAACTGACTGAGTTGCAGCCCAAGGTATTATTCTGATACGGCTTGCGATGAATGTTTCAGAAGTATCAGGCGGAAGTAACTCGCAAATTTTGGCATTTTTTAACCTAATACACATGCCTATCCTGTTAGGACATGCAAAAGAAGTATATAATGCATGAGCAATGTTCAGTTCAGATAATTTACCGCTGGGAAGAGGCATCCTGCAAAATGTCCCAAGCAACTACTGAATACTGAACATACTGAAATAAACTACTGAACACGTAATGAAACAATACTAAACCCGTTGATTTACCTGATTTCTGCTTCCATTCTTCGATTCTATGGTTTCAGGTTTCCTAATAAACAAGCATAGTTGCACCGGCCTCGGCATCATTAATTATTCACAATAGTTGGCACAAGACAGGGTTGCCGTCAGGAACACGTGGGTTAAGGTTTCACCTCGACGTACCATCAAGCATCTAAATTTACTAGGCTTTTCTTCATCAACAGGCTGTTATCGACAAACTACGATTGTCGAGGACGTGATAACAACATACAGCCACGTCGGATCAAAAGGTAAAGCATACAGTTAAAAAAAACAACGGGGTCACTTGTCGTACCTAATCTTTAACATTCGTTCTTTAATCACAGACGCGAGCATACTTGAATAGGTTATAGGTGTTCACATACCCGTATAAAGGTAATAACAACGTCAAGCGATTTCGGGAGTACTCTTGTTTGCGCAAGTTTTGTGATGACTTCTGGAGTCGTTTGTAATCGTGGATGACATCGAAAAGCGGGAGACGTGTGTCAGCCGAGTCGCCACCCTCGCGTCCTTTTCAAATGAGGTCACATTACCAAACGACGCGCGAAACAGAGGTAATGGCGCTGAGTCAAAGGGCTGGCTACCACAGAGTCCAGCACCCGACAATTGACGAACGGCTCTCGGCGAGACAACAACATGGGACAACAACAAATGTAGCAGCAGATTGCACAATGTGTCTCATGTCGGGCAGAATGAGCCGAGCGACCAACACGTACAGCATCATGTCGAGAAACACAGGGATACGAGAGATGGCAAGGATCGCTACTACCTAGAAAGCCGTGCGGTGGTGGCGGTCACTCCTGCGTTGCGGAAGTTATTACGGTCGCCAGACGAAAGGCCTGCTATAGGCGGCAAGACAGACGGATGAGGAGGGCCCGAAGTACGTTCGAAATTCCGCGTGTGCGCGTCTCACTTTGCAATGGGAGACATGGAAACGGGAAGACACTTAGAGTTCGCCGACGAAACGTACAGCCAACAGCGGGGAAAAGCAGCTGTGAGAAGTTGAACGAAACGCGAAGCGAGTAACTGAAGCAGCTAGCTCGCCATCAGTACAGCGTGCACAAAACTTTTAAGTGTTCCTGCTGCACCTGGGAGTGACCATCTGGGAAAGAATTTGCAGAGGGGGAGAGGGGGACAATGTGCGTGTAAAAAGGGAAGCCAAAACGGGAGAGAGATAGAAGCGGAGTGATCGAGATTGAAAAGGAAGCCGGCAGTAGCAGAACGTTCGACTCGTCACACGTGCCAACGGATTCTGCTCGCTTGCTGGTCGAGAATTCTGCTAATACTAATGGGTGTGCCGGCCTCCCGATGTATGTATACCACCTTGAACTGCCGGGGCTCACTGGCGCTCATGAATCTACAGCGGTCGTTTGCTTCAAAACATGCGTGCCAAATGAAGCGCAAACCCGTAGAAGCTAATTATCTGCTGTTGGTATAGGGTACTCGCAGCTCGAGTCTGACTACGTCTGGACAAAGCGGGTGCAGCTCAGTTAACCGGACCCAATGCTTAAGCGCTTGTGCTATTTTTCAAGATACTACCATTATCCCCACGATCAATACCATTACACATGTATGTACGTACATTGAAGAAGCAACGATGTGATAACGGTATTAGGTTCAGTGGTTGCTGGTTTACTGTTCAGAGGAGCCTTGGACTACGCCAGCAACGAACTCATAGCTCTGCATTGTAACAGCACGTACGATACGCAGATTATCGATATTTTGGTATCTTGAAGGGCCAATGGGAAGCTCTTGCCTTCTATAGGAGCGCAGAAGTTATAGATAATGCAGGGCTAGCAGTATACTGGATCAGGTAGTGATCGTTGTTGGATCGTTCTATTGGCAAGTGCAAATAATGAACTAGTTAAAGCCAGTACTGGAGTGCGTCTCACTGGTAGCAGTATATCCAAACATATAATACGAATGTTATGAGTACGTCAGAGCTCAATCATCATAACAAAGCAAATTGCAGATGCTTTATTTTAGATGTTAATTTCAAATTTAATTAAAATTTTGCTAATTTCAATCATTATCAGCACCATGATTGTACTGAATCGTCTTTCGGATCGTTCACCTTGTACAAGAAAAAAATCTAATTTATCAAATAATAATATACATTAAGCGAAACGATTAGAAAGACGCCATACGAGCTCATAGTGCACATTAAGGATTTCCTGTAGGCACAGCAACCGCTGCATTTGTGTAGCGGCAGTCGAATGAACACCAGCACGCAACATGTCACGTACCTAACTTGTCTGTGTGCGGGGGGTGGGGGAGCGTAAGAAGTACACCGCGATCCCCATCACAACTGTGAAAATGCATTCCTTCAGCTTCAAGTGAGCTAAAGGCTGTCAGCTAGCCCGCTAACTGAACCAAGTAAATCAAATGCGGCTTGCTTAAAACCTGATGTAGAATCCATGATCCTCTCTCTTCTGGAGGAGTAGCTACAACATAACGAATTCTATGTTAATGTCTAATGAACCCATCGCAGTTTGTACTCAAACATGGGGGATTTAATGAGAAACACCGTTTGTCGAAGCAGACGATATTGTATAACAACGGTGGCTTCAAGGCTGATTAGGTGCTAAATAGTCTCTACGTAAGTGCACAAGCTAAAACTATGCATCGTTTTCCCTAAAAATCCTTTATTATTAATGCTTGGCTCATGCTTGGCAAGGTATCCGTATGGCGGTAAACTGGGCCAAACAGGAAGCAAGTTCTGAATATAAATATTCCTTTACTACCACCAGTTTAAATGACAGAAAAGAATTGTTGGCTCAAAATATTGTGATCATCGAGCTTCGGCTGAGCGCCACCGGCACACCCCTTCTATTCTAGAAGGAAACTTAAGCCTCGGTTTTTCTTGGCCATCGCTCAAGTTATTTAAGGACCTGCCTTCAACTTCGTTCGAATTGCATTAGGTTCCCTGGCACCGGCCGGTTAACTCTGATCATACTGCTTTGAGTACAAGTGAAAATCGTAAGGACGGAGTTTTGACAGCTGTCTTGGCAAGAGCTTACGGAAATGGTGTGTAATGCTACAGGTCACAGGTCTATCTAAGAGTAAGGGAAAAAGGCAAAAAGCTATCTTGGAATCCATCAAAGTGCCAATATAATCAGCAACTCGTCCTTTCTTGAACTGGGATTTTAGGTCTCCTTACCGCCCATTCGCCTAAATTACGAAAATTGTTGTCCATATCAGCATTCGCACGACCCGTGAGGCTGCCAACGGCTTCGAGATTGCTAAAGTTGAAGATGACGACGACGACCGGATATTTTCCTTAAAGACGAAGCCGTGGTAAGGAATAAAAGCCTGTCTTGCTGCTGCTGCTGTTGCTGCTACTGTTCCCACTCGTTACTGGCACTTAAGCGATTTCTGCGACGAGCAAAGAAGGTAAAGGAGCGGCGTAACCCTATAAGTTAAAAGCGGTAAAGGAGGTCGGCATTTGTGAAACTGCTGATCAACAGCCGGTCTCATCTAGAACAAGGGGACGAGAAGCTAGTCCGTCAGACCGAGTCAGACCGGGCTTAGCAAGGAAGCGCATATAAGAAAGTAAAGAACCACAAGTGCCATTTGAACAGCTGCATTACTTGGCTGCGCGCAAAGGCACAGGTAAAACTTGTTGAAGGAGACAAAGCGGGGAAGAAAGAAAGCAAGCAATTCAATTGAAACTTTTATCTCGAGACCACTAACGCAGCAGTGGTGGTGAACACAGCAGCAGACCCACGCACATACGTGCCAACCCGCAGAATCACCGCTGCGTAGACAGGGTTTCGTTTTCCACAAGACCCCTTGCCCCATCAACCTAGACGCCAAGTAAGGGCCAGACTTCGCCATCGCTGCTATAGTGCCACTTCATACCCTTTATTTCCCTCAGTGACTAGCCCTCTTTAGCAAACCAATAGTCAAACGTCACCTCTCGTTACTCTTCAGACACAGCACTGGTCGCAGTTATCCCACCTTTTCTCTTTTTATCCTTCTTCAAATTCCCTCGCACTTTGCTACGCTGCTTGGCAGCCACCGGCAACCGCACGGGACAAACGGACGGAATCGGGCAGCTGAAAAGTGCTGTCGTTTTCGGTGGATACGAAAGCCGGCTACTTGTGATGCCTGTGAAAAACGAAACACAATTTATTATACGTTTCATTAGCAACTTTTTGTAGGAACGTCAATTCGATGACAATGCTTGGCTGCCATCCGAGGCCATCTTGCTCGCCTTTCGTCCCCCATTCTTTCGTTGTCGTGGACCCTGTCTTCGCGTTCGACGATGTCACCGTGTCCTAGTCTTTGGTCGTATTGGTGGCCCTGAAAACGAGTGGTCCTCTATCTGTCCAGGATAAGGGAGAGGGCAACCGGAAAAAGAAGAGGGCGACTGTGAAGTATCGAACACGCTGCAGTCGCCGAGAACCGAGTGAACCAAACGAAACTCAAAAGGGCAGCTGGACCAGGCCTGACGGTCGTGGCCAGTTGAGCGGCTGGATAGTCACACACAAACGCGAAGGCTCAACCTGTCTGTCTCTTTTTGTGACAAGCCCTAACTTGAGAGACATTCAGCCTTTTAGAACGACGATGTCATCATGATCATGGCCCACAGCAACAACAATATCGTGATCATTGCCACCATCACCAGCACGATCAGTATCGCAGCTATCATTACTATCATAGAGTATTTATCAGATTCATTCAAATTGCGCGACAAATCAAAGAAGAATTTAGAGAGAGCAAAATGTAAGTAAAAAGAATGCTGTAATAACCATCGGCAAATGGGAAACATATATATTCCGTTACTGAAACCTTCATCAAAGAAAAGATATCTTGAGCTTTTGATCTTATTTGGCTGCAGATGAGCCCGACTTTTTGAAAATGTTTCCCTGTAATGTACTGATATGATTCATTTCAACAAAGATAAATAAGTACCCCTCAGTCGTGAAGATTGCGATATTTGCAAACGCTTCAATAGCTTCGCTAAATAGAGCTTCGTTCGTGTAAAGCCTAGAAGCTTCTGATGCGAAACCCATTGGCGAACAGATGCTTGTTAGATACACTGTCATTTACGTTTATTTATGGAACGAGACTTCGAAAATTGAACTCTCACGTACGCACGCTTGCGTACAAGTCTCTCAAAGCCCTAAAGTAAGAATTAAGCAAGTTACACTTCAACATTAGGCAGACCTAGCCCCAAGTCGGCTCAGAACTTAACCGACCAGCTGGTGTTACTCGAAGGAATATTCAACTTCAGTGTTACCGCTAGGGTAAGCCAGTGTACCCGCTAAGAATGAGAAAATTATCGAGGCAGTAGCTACTCATAGCGAAACTTCCAAAAGTCGGCCGGGTGGGTCTACTTTGATGAAACGTGAAATGAGCTTCTTTTTTTCCGGTCGCACAAGTGCCATCTATTTTTGAAGGCTGTTTGGCAGGCTGCTGGGTAACTGTGACACGGCTGGAGAACTTAAAGGTGGAACTAGGGATCCGTTTCACTTGCCGCGGCTCTATCGACGCTTTGAGGAACAGTAAGATCAGCCTGTGAGCTAAATTCGGAGACCCGAGTTTGAGGTTCCCTAACTTAGTCCTGGCCCACAGCACATGCGGGAGCGCCTAAGACTGACTCAAAACAAATTCTTATTTCGATCGATGGCACGCTCCTCTAGATAGGCTGGTTGGACTAGCTGGCCTGGTTTGCCTGTATCGTCCCTCGGGATGTCCCAATCAGCGCGTTAACGCTCCATACTTACATAACCTAGTACGGTTGATATTCCCTGTGGCAGAGTGCCCATCGTTTCGTCTCCGCGGAGCCCCTGCCATGGCCTCAGTGATGCCGTGTGCCCCTGGTGGCCTTATCGATGTGCCTATTTAAGAACGTAATAAATCACAGCTCTATCAGTGGTTCCTTCCCTAGCCCTCCTAGTATGCCACCCGCATCTCGGACCCCTGCGACAGCCGAACCTTCAGCCTTTCCTAAGCATTTGGTCCACGGGCCGGTTGCATGGCTACCTCCCCAGGCCGCGTAGCTGCGCCTCTGCTTCATTGGACGTGCTGAGAGGCCAATGGTAGCTCCTCGGGTACACAAACGAGAACTTCGTGCTTGTTTCAACCCGACTACCCCTAACCTCTGATATATTTGATTGGGGTGAGGGCAGGAGATGTCGGTGCCAGGAACGCCCCAGCGCGATAAACGCTGATTAACTCTTTCGTGCCCTTTTATTTTTTTCTTGATAGAAGAAAAAGAAATAGACTGGGAAGCAAAGAAAGCCAAGAGGTATAGAGAATGAATTCAGTGGATAACCTTTCCTAGGGAATCGATGCATTCTTGTGCATAAGCTCTGCGGCGTGTTCACTTTTCGCGAAGTTTTTATGCACTTCATTTGCTTGCGGGGTTTCCTTGGCTTGTGATTGGAGCCGCGATTCAGGTAGTGAATAGAACAGAGGGACGGATAAGCCTTATTTGTTTAAGCTGAAAGGTGTTCTTGTTTAGAACTCACTCAGCTGACACACAGCATGATTTAGCTTTTTCGGGCGGCCGCAGCTTGCCCGTCGCGTAGTTACCTCAAGTTGGCCTAATTTGTCGATGTTCGCATTAGGTTGTAGGCCTGGATATCATCTCAACCATAAACTACATAGGTAGAAGACATCGCTACTTGGGGAGCATGTCTTTGTAAGCCTCTAATTAGCACCTGCGCTGTCCAGGCAACCGATATTTACACGGATCCCGTTACACGACCTGCTTCCTCGCAATGAAAAAAGATTATCTATAATGCAATCTACAGACAAGGCAAGACATTTATTTTGTTTATTTCTGTCTCGACATAAAAAAGCCATGTAATGTATCTAGTTATTAGTCACATTCACTGTTGAGTTGGAATAGTTGCTCAGCTCCGATCTGAATTTATCCTAAGGCTGTAGATATCTTATCTGAAGCAATCTACAATTCACTGGCGGCGACATCTAATGAATGGCCTTTCGAAGCAAAGTGTGTTCTGACTGCGATGCAATTTAAAGCTCGCCTGCCTCATCAATTCTCTCTTCTATAGAAAATTCTAAAACCGCAATTTATATTTAGATCAACATATACGCATCATATTGACGCTTATTCATATGGGGGTTTAGCTATTTCATTGATAACATTTTCTATTTCATTAAGGTTCGCTGTTTGTATTTAGTAAAACGCTTCAATAAGATAATAGCATGAAATTCAGACGGTGTCGTTATGAAGAGAAACCCATCAGTTTTCTAAAAATCTTTAGATGCGGCGTTCAATAAACACATGATTTAAAAATCATCCACTGTTTGGTATAATATGATGCGGATGCCGACATGTTAAAATGACCAGCCGCGAAAACCTCCTATATATTTCGGTTATATAACAGATGACTGCTTTAAAACCAATGTCATCCCGTTGCACTAGCAGAGTCCACGTTCTAAAAATATACTAGCCTTTTTGTTGGCCTCTTTTCGATTCAATTTCACTGTTGCTACATGATTCTGTCGCAAATCTGCTCCAGCACTTGGACATTTACAATGGCTCGGATCCGTGTGATTGCAGTCCAATCTTACATCGCTGTCCAATGGCCGTAGGCGGCCTTTGTTCAAGCTATGCACAGCGTCCCCTTGTGGCTGTTGCCGTCCCTCTGGAGGCTTTCGCGTCTTTACCGGCTGTAGCCCGTTCGTTCTCTAAGCTTCCGTCTCATGATCATTTCAGTTCAGCAGAGCAGAGGGCAACTGACGAGGGGGCGGCAAAGCCGGGGACAGTGACAGACGAACGAGAGAAATTGCATTAGATAGATTTCTGTTGACTGGGAATGTCATATTATGACGCGTACATAGAATTTCGTTTTTATTTTCTGGAGGCAGGCGAACTGCGAGACTGAGACAGAGTTGAAGCATGGTAGACAACGCAATGGAAATTGGACGCGGTTAAGTTGTAAGTTACAACCCATACAGGATCGATAATTAGGAAATTAGGTTTAGAACGCTACCATCGAACGATAGGAGGAAACAAGAAGCGAAAGAGTGTCGGGGTTCATACAAACTTTATAGGAATCACTCGAGTCTATTAACATTTAAATATTAACTTATGTCAAATATCTAACGCTTTATAATATCGAAGGAGCTCTCTTTATCAAGACAGCTTTAACGATGAACATGCAAATTATATATATTTAATCACGAACGAGAAACATTTTTAGAGGAAGACTGGTCTTCTGCAGGAATGTAATGATCGAGTTTTTTTTTTCTACTTAGACGTAAATAGCATAAACATCGAATCAAACCCAGTCGGGAGGAAAAATCGGTCAAAAATGCCACAAATCTGTAGGACGAGCTCGTTCGCTGAGGTATTCTTAAGGAGTTTCACCTACATGTCCACAAGAGGTTTACTCAACGCTGATTAAAGAGCAGGCAAAAATAAAAAAAAAAAACACGTTCTCATTGGCGGGTGCATGCGATCGACTGTCAACGGCACTATTTGCATTGTAGACCATACACAACTCATAGCACAGCTTGCTGCAAATCCGTGTATAGCTCTTCCCAGGCGCACATGTTATTAGGCAATTATAACCTGCCCAATGCCAGCATTAAACGGACAGATCAGTATAGTCGTGGTAATAAAGGTACATTAGTTATGTTCCCTTTCTTACATTGCTTTTAATATGCGGCCATACAGTGCGAAAAAACACACTAGAAGGTATCGCACGAACTATACTTTTAAGCAAATAACCATATCTTGCCCTTCCTTCTCAACTCCGCTCCATTGATTTAAAAGGTAGTGCAATTGGGTCCATTCGAAAGTCGCTCTCTCGCCGATTAACCGGCTGTCACGAACCCAGTCACGCAGCTGTACCATCACAGGGTCGTCCTGCTCGTCGACTCGCCATTCAGCTAATGGTGTGTCTCGCTGTGCCAGAGCAACGGATCGAACAACAGCCTGAAAGAGGGGTCGTTTTCGTTCACTTTCTCTCCATTTTTATGTGCGAACGTTGTCGAAACGGAAAAATGAGAGAAGTAATTGGCCGCTATTGCTTTCTTTGAGCATGCGTCGTTGACTCTTTCGTCCGCTATGCCCTTGGGCTTTGCTCTTTCTGTCAGTCCTAATGTCCAATTGAGCCATTACTTATTCTTGGACTCTAGCATCGGGTGACGTTAGGTCAATACATCTGTTTGAGCAGGTGGTTGGAAGCTGGAACTGATCGAATATCGTTGATGGCGCCCGAGCACGGATCGAGTGGAGAAAAGAGCGGAGAGCATATTAACATGTGGAGTTTGCAATGAAACAGATGTACTTTCCAGCAATGAAAATTCCTTCGTTGTCTCTCTTCTCTCTCACTGACCAGCGAATTTTTCCTATCATAAAAAAAATATCAGCGAAACAAACTACTTGAGCTAAAGATCTGATCGCAAATACAATCCAAGATAGCATTCAAGTGTCCAACACACTGGGAGTGGCCTGAGAAAAAATTATTGCAGTAAACGATAACCTGCTAATTAGACAGTTGGATACAAATCTATTTAATGTAACGAATCAATTAGCTAAGTGTACAATTTTAATAAATAATTTTAATTAATAATTTAATTAATTTATAGCAGTAGTGTATTTTTGTGAATGGTATAGGACCATGAAGACCCTGTGCGATATTACAGCTGAGCTCAGATTAACGTAACAGTAATTGCTGTGGATTAGTCAAATAAGTTTGATGATCCCTTGACGGAATCGCTTGTCTATACAGGTATCGATAGTTTGGAAAAATCTTAATCACATTACTTACATTAACTAACTACAAAAACCACACCATACAACGTTTGGCACGGCGTTCAAGCAAAACAGATAGTTAACTTAAAAAATCATCGATTTTAACCATTTCCAAGATTGACGGATAAAAAAATCCGCGGCTGCAGAAGTTCGAAATTATCTTTTCTAGTAAGTACATGGAAGTATCACCTAGGAAAACATACAAAAAAACCATCGTTTGTCTACGTGTTTCAAACAAATACACGATGTAGGTACTGGACTTTACAACAGTTATATAGGACAGCATCGCCAATTTAGCAGGAGATTAGGTGTACTAATCTCCTGAAGTAGCATCTTGTTATCTTTCGCCCCAAGATTTTTTCTATTCTTCACGTCTAAATTTTTAATTACACGAAATATTACGAAGTTGAAAGTCCCTACTTCTCACTTTTCTTTACTAGGTCTGCCCGAACCTGGATCTTACGTTGTCTTCTTCTTCATCTCCTGCTCGTTCCTTAAAACGCCCGCACGTCTCATATCGAAGGGCCGAGTACTACCTAGAGGAAATGATTGGCTGTCTGACTACGGTTTTTTCCACGCAACACGGACGTTCGAGTGTGCCTTATTTCTCTCATTCGATCTTCCTGGAGCCTTTTTGTGGACTCATTGTCAACCTCAATATCAAGGAGCAGGTAATTACTGCTTAAGAATACGTAGTCCTTACACGACCGTAGCTGCTGTCGGCTCGCGCTGCTAACGTTGGCACAACTGATTCGTCTCTACTTTCAGTATGACGACGCTTTACGTTTTCCTCTAGCTGTTCCGTTAGCGTCATTCTTCTTAACTGTTCTTGGCCGTTTCCTTTATAGCTTGGAGACTTTTTTCGTCGTTTCTGTTCGAATGTATTTCAGCTGCACTCTGTCCTATCCGTGTTGGAAGCTGGGGTTGAGGGACGCCTATGCGACAGCTTCTTCGGAACTCTCTTCATTTTTTTGATGATAAGGAAAGAATCGAGCATAATTCGAATACGTTCGTGACCGGAGTCACCCCGTTGGCGATTCATGTAGAAACTTGAGCGCGAGCTGAGCTGAACCGAATGAAAACAAAATGAAGACAAGTGGAAGAAACTACCTTTTTTGATTCAATGTGGGGCCCAATGGGCCTACAGTGCGAATCTATCGATTAGAAAAGAATGTACGAGCTAAAACCTATGCATCACTGGACTCGCGTCCAGTGGCTTGCAATATGAAGGTGATATATTGACTGTTGGCTAGCTAGCCAAATAACGCACCTTATCAAGCTGGTCACTGTCCTTCAGTACGTCTGTACGTGAGCGTTTGTTGAATGAGTAGCTTCTTTGCTTTATTGAATTACAGACTCTCAGAACTACCGTAACAGCAAAAGCCTTTGAGTGAAATTCGCGCTCTCTCTCTCTCTCTCTCTCTCTCTCTCATACCCGCTGTTTTCTTGCATACGTTGGCCACATTGGAATGATTCACATCGAAGGACCTCGAATCACTCCAAGCTGTTTTTGGAGCAACGACAGTATTGACGTGCATCGCTATTGGGACACACGACGAACACGTTGTTTGTCTCGGTCTTCGGCAACCGCTGTTAGGTTTGTTATCATTTCTGTGTTTTAGTCACTGTACTAATAATGATACTTAGCTGACTTAGCTGTCAGGCACGACGTAGCAGCAAGTTTCGCTGTAAGCTTTGGCTTTGCTCTCTTCAATATTTGTGTTCTGCCTGTTCTTCGAAAGTGGTGCTGGTGGTGCCGACGCCAACAATCTACAATGGGCAGGCGGGGCAAAAGAAAGAAGCGATTTGTATCCCTGCCCTTCAACAGTTGTCTTTCTCGATCGCTCGGACGGCTGCCCTCCTGCCTTCTCGCCTGTCAGAGAGCGGCTTTCAGGCCGTAGCGGTGTTAAGGTGTCGCCGTTGTGCTGTCCTGCGCAGACCTGTGTTTCGCCAGCTACTGTACTGGTTTGACCGCCAGCGCTCAGGTGACGCACCTCCTCTCTTCGTCACCCCCTCAACCCCCACTCGCCTTGTAGGCGATGCGTGGGTGGATTATATCGATATATCGTGTTATGGGAGGGCACATTGGCTGACCGGATGTGGGCTGGTAGAGAGTCCTTGCGATGGGAACTGGCGGATGCGTCTCCATGCCGAAGAAAGGGAGAATCAAACAGGAGTAAGGTAAACGAGCACCGAGAACTGCTGCTACTCCGACCTAAGCAGCGTCCATTGCTTGGTATTCGTAAGGAGGATAACGTTAGCCCATAGCGCTAGTACACGACACACCGGGAGTCTCATCAGGAGGAACGACTTAGGTCGACCACAACCACTACAGCCCTTACCGTTGATGCAGCATATGCTTGTGTCTATATCTCTGATCCGGTAGTTACCAGCTCGAACACGTTGCCAAAACAACACGACAACAACAGTTACTACTGCTATCGCTTGATGGGATGACTTTTGGCCTGCTCTTTTGTTCAGGCCTGCTAGGACAGAGGTGCTATGGGATGTGGGTCCATGAGAGAAATAAAAGCTGTGGAACGTTCGCTCACCGCCAAGGCAGCACTAATTGGGCCGTGGCATTTGGAAACTATCTAGAAAAGTAGGGAAGGACGTTATGTGTAAACGGGGCGAAACGCGCTCGTTGTATCGGCGAATAACAAGTTTTTCCTTTCGTGTCCATAGAGAGAAGCAGGAACCGAAAATGGGTCTATGATCGTAGTGAACGGACAACTTGTTCTAGAGCAGACCAAAACGACAAAGAAGGTACAACTGGACTATGTAGTTACTCTGGTAACAATTGTTCTCTGCGTACGTTTTGCTGAAACGTATGTGGGACTCAGTCGGAAAATAAATTACTTACTTTTGCTTAGGTTTTTTTTTAGTAGGATGCGATAAAATCTGTGCACGGATACCAATAGTGGTGTCAAAGGCAATTTTGTCATCTGCGTGGTGGCCGATAATGTTTGTACTATTAAAGTGTATTGTTGCACCTTAATATCATGCTAGGGATATCAAATTTTTACATACTAGTCTAGGCTTCGATCATGTGAAAATGTTCTTACTCTTTTCAGATATAATTTGCCTATCTAGATTGTTTGATCTATTAGAACCTATATCATGTCTATGGAACCTGCAAAGACTAGGTTTACATAAACAACTGGGAAATTCGGAGACTTCAGTTATTCAATTGTGGGAGCTATCATTTTTGTTATTTTACCCCTATAAAATGGTTAGCAGAAATGTCGGGGGTTTCCAGAAGGCGTCATCAGCACGATACACTGAAGTAAAACGTAGTAAGCTTTTTTTTTTTATTTGGACTCGTTCCTCGAAGGAGAGATACAGTTAGGCGATAGGAACCTCTGATGGTCGAATGAACTGACTAAACCATTAGAACAGTACGCGAAAGCTTGAAGAGGCGTACACAAACTGGATCAACAAAAGAAGCGACCGCAGTTGGCTTCTCTGAGACTCTAAGCTTTCAAGCTGCACATTGACGTGCAGGCAAAAGATATTTTCCCGTTCCCAGACGGTTCCATAGCGCAAAACCTAGCTTCCCGGTGCTAACGTACAAATATCCTCTATTCGTTGAGAAAATGTTGTTGAAAATTACTTTGTTTTTATCGTTCGAAACATGTACCAAAACCAATACTATAACAATCCCGATCCAACTATATGGTGTGAAACTGTAAGAGACGTCAAAGACTACGGTAGCGGCTGATACCTTTACAATTATTTAATGCTGCAATACCTTTAGTACTACAATATATACAATCATAATTTTAGCGATACTGAGTGATAGCACTGCTACTGCTTCCATAGTTACATTAAAGCTTAGAGTGTATTCACATACATGGTTGAATGTAAAATGGAATTTTATTCAAGCTGCATTCTATTGCCTTAAACATCCCTCGTAGGCTCCCATAAAGCTGTCATCAGTAGAACTGTCTTCTTCCATAGTTTCTTCAGTTTTTTCCACATTTGTAGTGCCATCGTTCATTACTGTGATGTCCTGCTGTCGAAGCTCGAGGTCGGCACGAGTTGTCTGGGCTGGCAACAAAATTAAACCAAGTATTAAAACGAACTTCATGATTTCGATCATACGTCTTCCTTCGATCCTCTTCAACGACGTACGTCTAGCGGAGGTCGTGCAAATTGCTATCGAAGCTGGTTCCTGTCGAAGTCAAGTTTAACGGCAAGTTACCCGCTAACGCCAGTAACGGTTGCAGCGCAGTCCCTCGCCAGTTGCGCGGTTCTTACGCCGAAGGCGTGGACTGACAGTAGTCTAAAACGTAATGCAATGACAACTGACCGTATTGCTTAGAGCTTATATAAGAGGCTAGATCTACAAACGTCTTTCACTGGTCGCAGCAGCCCACCAAAGATATACCAGTAATTTACCGTTAAAACTAGGATAATGGAATCTATGACCATGGACATAGGTAGTTTAATGAGCAAAGGCATGCAGCGGCTTGAACGACGACCATGGGGTAAAGGCCTGACTCGGAATTAGTTAGGCTCTCCACGGGTTGTTAGAGGCAGCTGGGCGCTACCCCGCCAAACATCGGCCATCGGGCGGATGTCTCCGGATAATTCAGGATGCTTCAACGAATAATATGCTCGCGGCGGTAACGGCAGTCATAGTAAGCGACTCAGTAATCGAGTTAGGCTTGAGTGAAAGCCAGGCCTACGAAACTGCGAAAGGACAATCACAGACTAGTCAAGTCAGGCCGGCTGATGCGTGCTTACTTCTATTCGAATTCTGTTATTTATTGATATTGGGACCGCGATGGGCATATATAGCATTGTCGCAGGCTCCGCGGCGTCTACTTGTCTGGGCCACTGCAGCCGATGGAAGCAGTAGCAGCGGTGGGTAGGAAAGTTGCGAAGACTATTGAATTGCTGCCGGGATTTCATCTGCCTATGCACCTGTCTTGGAAGATCTGAGTGGACAGTCGTTTAACGGTCAGCCGGTCAACGGGCCATTGCCCGACGCTACGCCATATTTCTCATTGCGAAGGCTTCCGCTGTGATGCAGCATCGAATATGGATGTTCCATTACAGCGGCGTACCTGGCAGCGTTCGAAGCAACACCTTTCCAAAGGTTTTAACGTCTGCAACGCACCACACATACTAGTCGAACACATAAACTGATACTGCTAGCGGTTTAAAAACACCACGGGTAATAGTTAAGCATGACGATACCAACGATGACCAATTACTCAGCAATCATGGAGGGCATCGTAATCTGCGTTACGCGAAACAACGAAAAGCCAAGCGCTGCTATAATGTAGCTTCAGTAAAATATTTGTTGAAATCTAAGGATTCGTTAACAAAAAAACACACAGAGGTAGCTGACGCCGTAGCCATTACTAATGTGTTATATATGTGAAGACATGGTGCTGTTATTGATTTGACTGCGTGTAAGGGCACCAATTGTAGCAAAAGTTGAAGAAAAAGTACATATTTTTCTTTTTTATGCTTAAGGGTTACTACTACTAATATACAATCAGCTACTTAGACGTATATCGCTCCTAATATTTTCATATCTACTGTTGTCTACATAGAAGTATGCTTGAATCGTATGCGAAGAATCAATGATAATTACCGAAATACTGCGATGGTATAGTGGCAGAGAGATAAAGATGGTATAAATTTGAGTTTGGGCGTAATACACCAGCAAACATGCAAACAATATAAACAATCATTAATATAATCATAGATCCTCCTCCTGTTTTTTCAGTTTTGTTTTTCAATTTTTTCGGATTGCCAATATTGAGCACTCGTAATTATTAGAGTGATGCCGAGCAGAGGCACTAGTGCCTGTCGTTGAACCGCTAGCTAAGCGCACGCTATGGGAAACGCTTTTCATAAATCAACGACTATAGATAATCCCTTTAATGTTCAATACTTAGTGTTGGATAGTGTTGGATTTTGTGCAGACTGAAAGGAACAGGCTTCATTTTGGGTTGTACGTACTGCATGATTCCTACACATGTGCTATAGAACGGAGTTCCTTAAGTCGTTTGAAGCGAATTCTTCCTGGCTAATCATGTGAGCCGTTGTTGTCTATTTCAATAGGGTTTATTTGCCTTGTCGAAGTTTAGTCTCGGCAGCCAAGCTGCGTAACGGGTTTGACTGGCTGGCTTGGTTTCTCATAGCCTCCTTAAAAGGGACCAGCCACCCAACGAGCACCTACGAGAGGGGTAAAAAAAATTTTAAGTGAGGAGCAAACGATTGACAGCTGAAATGCCAACTTACCGGCTCCAGCACACGGACAAAAAACAAACGCGAGCTGCGTTTTTTATATCTCTCTTTCTCTAGCTTTTATTTCCGTTTTTTAATCGCTTCTGGGCTGTCTGGAGAAACGCAAAATACCGCTAAACTTTGCCGCACAAAAAACTGACGAGCAAAAAAACCGGTTGAAATTGGCTTCCGCCCCAGCAGCAGCGACAGCAGCTCACCATTGTGGAGTATGTGCGTCGCAAAGGTGCGACTTTTTCCGACAGTGTGGTGTAAAAAATGGCGGAGAGCCGCAGTAGTATAGATGGTGTTTAGCTGAACAGAAATAGAAGAGTGTGCCATTGCACGAATTATGAACCACCATCGAGTTGCGTACGCCGCAGTAGAACCACCATGCGAGTATAAGCGATAGAATATGTAGCCAAGGCATTGGCATAGCATGATGTGGTGTCTAAGGCAGGCTCAAAGGGCAAAAGCGGATGACAACAGCCTCGCCTTTCTTCTCTCTCACAGGTCTCGATAGCGGCAGGAATGGATGGCGGCAAAAACTTGGAAACGAGTCAAGAAACAAGAGAAAGGTCATGGCGCGCTTTTAGAAGAGTTTGATTTCAATTGGTACAGCTGCATTCGTATAAGGTCCAAAAAACGTAAGTGAGGAAATTCCTCTGTTTGCGTGTGACTGAATTCCGTGGACATTGATTATGTGGAGCCAACTGGCCTGTCATTTCAGGAGGCCTGTGGCGGTTTTTTCAGGTCACTTGCTTGCGTTTAGGTTAGAGGATTTTACCTGAGTTTCGTCATACAACACAATTGCTCTTAATATCTAACCATTGAAAGCACTGAGCTCGAAAGCGGCGTTTCGTATAAATGCGTACAGACAGAATCCACATTCAGGTAGAAATTACCACTGGTAGTTCGTTGATCGCCGCTTGTCCTTAGTTGTCCGTCGGCCTCATTCCTAAGCAAGTGAACGAATGGCAGTTCGTGATCGAATTATTGCTATACCGGAATACATATATACTTGTAAAAGTTAGGGCTATAGAGCTTCGAAAGCAAAAATGCTTCGCTTCCTGCAGAGCTTTGGAGAGTGGGTCAGCCGGTAAATCTGTTGGGGAACGAAGTGAGTCTAACGCCAGCAGTAGCCGACGTTGGAACGAATCAGCACAATAACGCACTTTCCAACCAAGCTTGCCCACCGGAAAAGAACAGAGAAAAATAACGACAAGGGCAACAGAGGTCGTGACGTCAGTATCCTTGGTAACTTTAACAAGATACTGTTATGTAACGTCCTGAAAGCGAGGCAACTTTTACAGCAGCAGCAGCGATCCGAGGTTGAGGCGAGTTTCTGTTTTAAACTTACCAAGTGAACAATCGAATGGACAGATTTAAACATGTAAAGGAACAAGTGAAGAAAAGAGGTATATTGGCAAAACAAACATCACCAAAAAGCTTTTGAGGGCCACGTAAGCGTTCACTTGGTGCTAAATGATGCTCCTGTGGGCCCCTCACTTAGTCTTCTCAAATATTCGAGCACGTTTTCGCTATAAACTGAAAACGACATTTTGGACTCAGGGACGCTTATAGCCTTTTTGGAAACCTCAATCGAATTTTAAATAGATATCTGTTAGATGCAGACCTCGGGGGCAAATAGAAAACTTCGCCACAAAATATGCCTAGAACATATTTGCTCAGGCTGTCGGTTCTGGTCGCTAAATGTTCGCTGTTTAGCTATTACTTTCTTCGATGTCCTTGGATAGGGACACGGTGAGCGACGCGTCCGCTCCGTTTCCAACTGCAGTATCGTCGTCGAACATCGTTACTAGCCGTTGGCGGCTTTTACGAGCCGAGATCTACAGCTTTGAAACATCCGAACTTTTATAACGTTTCCCATATTTGAAACATCCATCTATACCTTGCCGTAACGATCCTGCGGGCACAGGTGGACAGTAATATTGTATAGAAAGCTTGACTGAAATCGAAGGTTGAGTTAAGGTATTCCCGTCCAGATTTTCCTGGCTTGCTTAATGGAAAACTTGCTCGTTAGAGCGTTACGCCAAAAAAAAATTTGAGCGCTAGCAGCTGGCCTAAAGGCCATACCGCTCATACCGGAGCTACGACGGACTCTCTGTCGACTTTTTGAAAGGACCGGTAAGAATATCACGGAATGGATTGGGAGGACTTACGATATCCTGCTGCTAAAAATGGTAAATAACACAATATTATATCAACCAAATTCTATTAGTTCATATTTACTGATACCAGCCTGGACAGCGGAATATGATATGCCGATAGGCATTCAGACTATCGATAATGAGGTTTCAGTAAAAACAAAAAAAAAAAAAAAAAATTAAATAGAAACTTTTTTATATAGAAACAGAACTGCTCTTGGATTTGTGGTGCACGCGTTTACCAGGTTTACATCATCCTACGTAATAACATACCTAATTATACCTTAAAAATGCTCTGACCCATTTAGATCGGAAACCGCGCCCGGCCCTCAAAACCAGGCCCCTTATTAATAAGCGACCTGGACGCTGACTCGTTGTTCGACTTGTCGGCTTCTGTAGTGACAAGAGAAGCTTACTCGCCGGAGTCCTGCCTCAGTAGCTTTTGAACGCCGCACTCCTCTGTATAGACAGAAACGCCGGCCGAACACGAAGATGCATTGCATGATGGCCGAGTCTCATCTTAAAATCTGGCCTGTTTAGGCTTACTGGGTGTACAAGCACTATGGGGCTGACAGTGACGAAGGGCCAGTGTAGTAGATGGTTTGCGTGGATGTTTGCGACTAGCTTCTTCCGTGTAGGATTTACAACCGCTTCTTCACCCAACGCAAACTTTAAGCGTTGCCCACGTGGAGGAATTGGCCGACGGAGGCCGCCCGCATAGCCTCCTCACTGCCTACCGCGGCTGCCATTTCTGCCCGTAGTCGCTACTTACCCTAAAATGTTCAAAATGGATTCCGTAATGGAAACCACTTCCATAAACAAGCCAAGCGCAAGAAGTACTACACGTAGGGGAGCGAATCGCTGAATTGGATCGGCGGCTCAACCAAAGCGTGCTACGAAGGTCCAAATCGATGTTCCTAACTGGCACACCCTTCTTGGATGCACATGAACGTGGCTGTTCTTTTCGGCTTTTGCTGCAGCGATTACAGTTGCAAGTGCGGTCGGCCAGCCGGCAGCAGACGTAAGCGCCACTTGCTATCCGGTTGTCAAGAACGCAAATGATCGAAGTTTAAGTGAGAGAAAGCGAAACAGAAGGACGAGAGAACGAGAAGGGTGAGCAACCCCAGTTATTGAAGCGAGGAGCAGCTCTGTGTAAGAGGGGTGGTGCTCGGTGCCGAAACGCTTAGCTATGGGGCTTTGCAGTGTCTACGGGAAATAATAACGAAGTATGGTAGCGCCGAACCGAGCCTACTGCATGAAAGACCTTCTGGAAAAGGAACTTCCGTTGTTTAGCTGCCCAACGACAAACACCCTCGGGAAAGTTCTGGCAGATGGAATTAGCCAAGGGGCTATTGAGATTGTAGATAGTTTCGCATACTTGTGCCTTGAAGGGTGCGTCCCATAGGACAACTGTGGCGTTAATCCGCTACTTACTGCTGTAACTTTTGCACCTTTGCATCTCTTTTTTGCGATTTTCAAGTCACGTTGTTTATTCACGTTGCTTCACCCTGCTTTACTTTACTTCAACCCTTAGTTCAGCTTTCCTTTCCAAACGCTTGAAATTATATATGGGCGCAGCTGCTTCGAAGATGGTGCAGACCTTGCTTGCTTATTTGCGCTTACGCTATCCATGCTAATAGCCGTATGACTAAACCCGTGCATAAAATCTATCTAGACTCTGTTACTCAAGTATGCATCCAATAAGGACTTTACTAAAAAACACTTGCCAGTATTACGCATCTGGAGCGTCACAAACGTCCCAAAGCTGAAAACCTTGCTCGGCTTGCAGCTTTGAAGGGACTATACGTTGGAACGAGCTAATCTTGATTAACGCTTCTCACCGTCACTCCCTGCGTATTCAATGTTTTCTTATAATTATCATCACGATCTTCGGTCACTTCCTTGAATCAGCATGAACAGCCACGTAGTTAAGGTCGTCCTCGAATCGGTCCACCGTATTATAATCGACTGAAGTTCTCTTACTTCTCCTTTCCGATCCTGCCTTCCTCTGAGAGAAGATAAGTGAGTACCTTCCGAAGGGAATAACGGACGGAACAGTTGCACTAACGCGGAAAAACCGCCTCCCGAACTGCCAGAGGCCAAATCGAAGCTAATTACAGTGAAAGTGTATCGTCTCCCTTCAGATTCCTTGATCTTGGTGAAGACGGTCAAGCAGCTGAATGGAGTCTTGGAGGTTTGATGTAGGGGAACTCTGGCGGAACTCAGAAGAGGGGCGTGCCTGTCGATCTTCCCCTAATAGACAACGCCTTATAGAAAGATGGCGTCACGCGATATTTTTTGCATCGACGCGTACGAGGTGGAAGGAAATACCTAGCATAGCTTCCCTTAAAAAGGTTGTCCCTCATGCTCTGAAGAATGAAGTCATGCATGTTAGCATAAACGTATCGTGCTGGTTGCCGCTGATATTCGAATCTGCGTCGCGCATCAGGGGGTAAGATCAACAAACTCTGCAAAGGTTTCAAAAACATGGCCTTATCTATATGCAAATTTATCCGTCGCTAGCGCAACGCGATTAGGGTAAAGCTCTGCAATCAAAAATCGTTTAGACGCTTTCTGTAGCGACGTTCTTTTTACGTGTAAAGCTTTGACTTTGGTTCTTTGCACGAACGAATCGTGAAAATATCTGTAACCGTTTCTAGATATAGAACTTCATAGAATAAAGAAATTGCCAGACGTTTATTGGTTATAGTCAGTAGTTTTGTCGACATCTCGAGCCAACATACTTGCAATATTTTACCAATCGGGAAAAAGGGGGGGGGGGGGGGTAACACAAAGACCTAAAAAATTTTGTCGATCTATATCTTGAATTCCGACTTCAACATTGCATGCGCTTTATCTGTAGTGTCCTTAACGAGTCTCCCTGTCAAGGACATGGATACTTCTATTGCAAGTTGTGGCAATAATAGAAATCGTCAGTTGCAATTGTAGTAACCTCGCTGGCGAGCAATGCTGCTAGCAAGACGAAGCGGCAACGGCACGCCGCTTCCTTGAGCCGTGACATCAATTAGATGACGACGGGTGAAATGGCTCATCCAGACAGGCGGCAATCTTGACTAGCCGCTGGGGTCTTTATGGGGAAATTACTGGACGTTTCCGGGCTTTTCCAACCGTGTTCTGTTACAAATGTGCTTAGTTGCTTTGGTTCGACAGTTGCCAGCATCAGCAGCAGTTCTACCACTCTACAACTAACGTGCTCCTGTCAAATGGCATTGAAAGCATCAGGCCTCTGCTGGCCTGTTGCCTTGGCCACATTTGGGGTCGTTCTGTCGACTTGACTGGCGATGGCTGTTGTTGTAACCGTAACAATTGTTCAGCTACAAATATATGTATGTGTACGTGTGGACACATGCGAAAACGAACGCGTCCACGCGAACAAACGCATACATAGGCACAAACAGACATCCGTGTATTCTACGCAACGCCAGACTACGACAGGCGAAATCCACGGCGGAGAGCTGCGGCGACGATGAGGGCGCTGCTAGCTCTGCTGCATATGCCTGGTCCACAGACATTGACATACACTGGCGCGTCAAGTGGAAGTATAGAAAACAATGGGGTGAGTGAGAATTCTCTTCCATCATGCTGCACGTCTCTCCGGCTCGAGACAGCATTGTTGTTCAGGGTTGAGCGGACATGTCACTCTCATGCTTGGCATCGTGTTCTCCTTTAACGAGAGCGGAACATCAACGCAGGGCTTTGCAGTGGGGCTTTGCTCGAGGCAGACAAAGCCAGATAGGTTTATGGGTCCTCATGGCTTGGTCGGCTTCATTTATTCCTTCAGCCACTTTCAACTGGGTGTGAACGGACGCTGTTGTAACGACCCGGCAAGACAAGCAGCGTACTCTACAGACAAGTATCGCATTTCCAGCCAGTCTGCAATACTAGCAGCGGTATACACCAGCGGTTATCGACGCATATACATTATCTTATTGCGAAGTTCTTTGTTTGTTGTCTTGTCTGAGGCAACGGAAGCAACAGCGGCGTTAGCAATAATGGTGGTTAGGATAATACTAGTTCCTCTTCACTGTCTCATTTTTCATTTTTTCCCACTAACAACCCTAGTTTTTTTACAGCAGTCGCACCTACATGATACTATGACCAAATACAGAAAATACAGAAGAAAACATTACGCGATCGGTCGGCAGACCATTCGAAATGGGAGCCATGAGCGTGCAGAGAAAGAGGGGACAATGCGCCAGCCGGAGAAGAGGACGTAGACGAAAAGAACAAAATGTCAGATGACCTATGGTAGGCACCTACATAGGACAGGGACTTCAATAGGAGCGCCATCGAACGCTGACGCAATCGCGGCGGTGGCCTCGTAGCGCAACAGAGAATCACTGCAGGAGCTGAAGGTGCTGAAAAGGCGACTAAAAGAAAGGTTCGAAGAGGCCATGGAACTCGGCGGGTCCTGTAAGACCCACAGGCTTAGTACCCTAGCAGTGCCTCAACAGTGTGGATAAAATCAGCAAAGGAAATGACGCAGTAAACAGGGAAACATCAACACGGAACAGAGGGTTTTCCACGCGAGGGAGTGGCTAAACGTCAGAATAGATAGGCGCTGGTAGTCAAGCAAGCCAATAGATAGTAAGAGTGAAATGACAGGGATAACTGAGGCTGGATCAGTAGAAAGTTCAATGAGACACAGAAAGGAAGAGTGAGGAGGAGCGAGAAAATAGTAGAGAAAAGAAAAGGTAAGAGTTGTTGCTGTAGACAACGAAAGGCAGAGGGCAGGAAATGGCAGAAAAATACTACTAGCCTGTTGTGGTTGTATCCTTAGCCATTTGCTGCGTATAGTGAGGCATTAAAGGAGACAAAGCGAGTCTAATGCTAATAGTTTTTAGAAGTAATCAGTAATCAGGTCAGCTTGAGTAATGACTCGATCTGATTACAGAAAACGACCGAGGCAAAAAAGGCTGACACGAAATGAAAGGTCGACGTCCGTCCGTCACATCGATGGCTCGGCCTAACATTTTGCTGTGCAATGGCGTATTTAGGAGCCGAATTCGAAGTGAAAAATGAAAATCACAAATGATGCTAATAGCGCACTAAGACATTGGCGTCTCTGTAATTATAAGGGTTCTAGCGATTAGTCACTAGAGATGATTCTTCAGTCTTAAAAAGTGGCCGGAGTGACAGAAGAGTCCCCGCCCGTCGTGTCGTTACACAGATACACAAGCCGTTCCCAGGCTCATCCACAAACTGAAGGGGAATTCTACAGTGAGTAAGTGATAGTAACTGAAACGTGACATAACACAAATAGCGGCGGTTGCTCTATGCATGTGCAAACGTAGTTGAAATATAGATAGTAGAGCTAAGGGCAAATTTGGGCTGTGAGTGCAAATAGTTAAATGTTGAGTGACAATACGCACAACGCCTACATATTGCTTTTGGCAACGTTAGCCCATAGGTTTTTTTCATTTTGGGAAAGTTAATTGGGCTCATTTATTTCAGGTAAGCTATCTGTACCTCTTTGCTGCGGCGTAGTCAGCGGCGCTGCAGAAAACGCATTGCGAACATTGCCTCTACTCAGGCTAGACTGCCCTTGCACGGTAACTCGCGCACAGAGCCGGTTTCCATTCACAGCGGAGTTATCGAGATGGCAGGGCGGCACTGTAACTACGCCAGAACTATTACGTCCTTTTCTCTTTCCGCTTGAGGAGTGTATCCAAGGAAGCCTGCCATAGTTGGCCGCAAAAAGTGGTATTTGTGGGCGTGTCCCACTGAATCCTACTTGCGTTTCGATAAAAAGGTTCGCACAAGATTTACATACCTTAGAATATCACTGGTTTCTAGGCGCACAGCCCCGATTGACTTTATATTGTCAGAAGAAAATAGAAGGAATGCAAATAGCATTGAAACGATTCCTTGGAAAGATCCCTTTCGCCTACCAACCTTAGCGTTTCATCCAGTTCCCAGCCGTTCCGAATGGGTCTGAACTTTAAACACTTTCCGACCTTTACGATTCGTAAAGATTTATATGTCCAGGAAAAGCTCGGGAATTCACCTAAATTATTCCTGCGTTCTCCGTTGCTGCGGCGGTAGCAGCTCTTCCCCTCCTTTCTTTCCGTTTCTCCTTAGGACAACTTAACAACGAGCAGCAGGCCAAGCCGGGCCTCTCATGGTGACGATCAACACCAAAGCCAACAGCGGAAACGTGTTTCCATTAACGAGTAATATTCGCTTTGCACAAGCCGGAGCGAGCCAGTGCGAATTCCTGTTCTGTGTTGGTTGATCGGTCAGAGAGACAGAGAGATGGCCGTGGACGTCCTTTGGCCTGGTGGCAGTGGCCGGAAAAGGTGTGTACGGAGTTATGGGGATACAACTAAGAGCCATGCTAGGGATGGCGGTAGAATGCACGACTTGAGTATTTTCCGATAACCCACCATTGCCAGTAGCACTTCCCGCTCTTCAGTTTCCTCTACCCAACCAATAGATAGATTGAACTAAGCCACCAAACTCGATTTGAGCGAACCCGCTGGAATACTCGACGACGACGACCACAATATACGGGGTACAATTGTACGCCATTGCTATCATGCTATTCGAAGTGGCTCGGGATTGCGCCACGTATGACACTACACAAGCAGTGGGTTACTGTGACTGCAGTGGCTAGAGTCCCGACTGCGTTTTCGATCCGGAGAGCGCAGGGCGTCGCGCCGTAATCTTCTTCCGGATTTCATTAAAGCCTCTAGGAGCCATCCGGCACTCAAAAGCGGCGGCAGCAGCAGCAGCCACAAGCCTACATTAAAATCTCATTTGGTCGCTGTTCGTTCTTCCGCTTTTTCTTTGCTTTGCTACAAACGACAAGCGTTTGTTTCGGTCGCGCGGTCTTTTTCTGTTTGTCATTCCTCCTCTGCGGACTTTCCTGTACAAGCGAACCCAAACGAGACTGTTGCAGTGGGAGTGAGCGGAGGCAATGAAGAGGAGAATCCCCAGTAAATGGTAAAGTAGTTATGTAGCGTTAGTTGTACAATTTTCTCGTCTTTGAAAAGAGACACGGATAGAAGAGTCTAAGAAAATAGAAAGGACGATGCTTCTGATGTCCTGTTTCGTTCATTCAACTTCCCTTCTCAATCGATCGCTTTCCCTGTCCTCTACTATATACTCTCGTACACTCTGTGTCTAGTTTAGTGAAGTAGAGGCAGAAGCCAAACTTCCAAAAAGGAAACAGATACAAGCGATGGTGACGTAAAATTTAACGATTATTAATTGGAACAGAACGGTGAAATCCACTGCCGAATTGTTCTGCTAGAGTACATCCTCCTTATGCATGGTGAGAAAAAAGGGGCAGAAAGGGGAAGAGACTATGGCATAAAATGGAACAGGAGAGTTAGGCGCAGCATTTACACTGGTCCTGCTATCCGGCCGACGTTGATATTTTGACTTTACCGACTGCGCTACGGCAGATAATACGCATAAGACTGGAGGCGCGAGAAGCAAGACAGAGACGATGCAGGCTTGTTGGACGTCCTCGTAGTGGGACAGGATGAGGGCACCCTCGAGTTGAAGCTGGTGCTGGCGATGATCCTAAGCGAGAACGTTGCCACCTCGCTAAACAAGGATGGAAAAGAGGAAACCACTAATACAGACTGGCTGAAAAAAAGAGACACCAGTGGGAGCCTCCCAGAGAAGTGTAATTAGCAAATATTCTCTGGAGGAAATATCTCAGAGTCGTCGTCGTCGCCTGCCCATTCTCAACGCTTTACGCACTGTCAGACTCCGCTAAGTGACATCCTTAGGTGGACGAAGGCCGCTGGTAGTCTGAGCACATCCGGGACGGGGACCGCGGACGCCAGAAAAGGTGCGGAAAGAAAGCGCCAGCATATACGGACAAAATGGGCTCAGTGTTCAGGACAGAAACAGACTACTCAGGCGGAAGCAGACATTACTTTGCCTATAGTAGTGCACAGATTGAAATTGATGTGTGTTAGTCGGACCAGTAGAGACCTAACAGGAATCCTATAATAGGAAGAGAGATGAAGTGCGAATAAGGTTCAATAGAAGGAAAAGAAACGTTCAGTAACACCAACACAAAATGGCCTTCTTTCTGCCCCTTAACGATGGCACGATTTGAAACTGAAATTTCGAACCCAAAGCGAAGCATAGGGACAGACAGCGTTTCAGGGTCAGACATTCAAGTATCGCAACAATTAATTGTACTCACTAGAGCAGCATGCATTTCGTGAGTTCCTTTGATAGTGGTGAAGTGCTTGTGAAATCATAACTAACAACAGTTCTGCTGGGAAAAAGTCCAGTGACTGGTGACATGGAACAGAAAAGCGGTGTTTGCGTGGATGGAATGCACTGACCGAGCACGTCTCTCAGAACATTATAGGAGACAGAAGTGTATGAATAATCTGGGGTTGTAGAAAGGATATAAAAAGACAGCAAAGGTCTACTAAGCTCCCAGCGAATACGTATAGATGAAAACAGCATATGTTAACCCCAAACGCTATATCTCTGATAACTTATAATATGAACAAAAGCAGTATTTTTATGAATTCAATATGCTTAAAGGAGTAGAATAATGCCAAGAAAATAACATGGCTATTCAATCGAACCATATTGTTCTAGGTCAGACTCGCCCTAAACGACGTAGTCGAACGAGAAGGCTTGATGATACATTAAAACTATGAATAGACGGACCGACAACTGGGTTTGAAGTGAGCCTGCTTCAGAACGTTGTGTAAGCACGCTTGCTATGACGACACCGAAGGGCACCTGGCTCAACAAAATAATCGGTTCTACCCGGAGCAAAATTGACTGCCCTACCACTTGCAAAACTACAGCAGCGACAGAGAAAAGTATTTACCGTTAGCCATTGCCCGCTGTCGACAAAAGGCTTCGCCGTTTCAAATTCTTATGCAGCAGTGTTTTCTACGTAGTTACTGCCATATGAGTAATGAAGGCTGGTAGTAGTGATGAAAACGGGACATCGCCTCGGGCGCGAGAAGCGCAGCGCTGGCGATGCGATCAGAAGAAAGCGGGAACAACGCACAACAGCGTTGCCAAGAGTTTAGAGAAGTCCTACCCTTACAGATCAGCGCAATCAGTTCGAGTACAAACGACAGTGATAGTTGGGTGGATAAAAGATTTGGGAGCTACTAGCATTGGTGGGAGGGGTTTGGTAGCTGCTGGCAGAGCGGTGTCTCGAGCCCTTGCAAGGGTGGCGAAGGAAGGGCCGTGTTGGCAGCCGGTGAGTTCTTGAGACTCCCCATTACGACGAAATGGCAAAGACGAACGCTGGCTTCCCTCCTCGATTGGTTCGACAACAAAAACGCAATTATTCACGCAATGGTGGGTCTCCGCGCTACCTCGGTAGCAGCCCCGGCGATGGCGACAGTGACGGTAGCAGCTATGCACCGGCAACTGCACTATATGTGGATCCTAGTTAATGGTTGTTCTTTTCGAACAGGCAGCAGAGCGTCGAAGGCAAGCTCGTAACAGGTTAGAAGCTCGGGGCATCGCAACGAGGTCCTTGGTAGAACCGACGGTTGCCTGTGCGCCAACATAAGGGAAACAGAGTTAAAATCAGGGAAAAAGTGTACGGCAAACGGTCGAAAGCACGCAACTACAACAGGTGCATTCAGCTGGCGTTCTAGTTACCACCCACAATCTCTTTACTCCATTATTTCAACCGTAGCTAGATTTGCACTCAAGACTAAACAACACTGGGCACTGCAAAACATATTTGCCGCGTAACAGAGAAAAAAAAGCCACGCCGGAGGGCGGCGAGTGTTTGGGCAACGGCAAAGCAGTGTGAGAAATAGAAACTTTACGTTCGTGTGCACAGTCTTTGATAGATAACACAGCTCGTTCAAAAAGGCCGACCGTTACTGAGCGAAAGGGGTTGTTTTTAGTCGCGTAATGAACCGATCTTCACCAAACGCTCATGCTATATTTGGCCAAGTTTTGCCTTTTTTCTGTTGCCTCAACATGATTGTGCTAACAGCGTGCATCGATGGCGTGTAAAGATGCGGACGAGCAATTGTAAAGGAAGATCATTGTCCTGTTATAGTCGGTACTGGCGAAAAGCGTGTGCTTCGACTTGGCGCACCCACTGAACCAACGCTATAAACGACGCGGTAGTTCGTAACAAATGCGTAGAACTAGCGGTGTCGATTATATATCGTATTGGTGAAGCGGTGCTGGAAATTATATTACGACTGTGTGGACCATAGGTGTACCTGAAAACCGAATGAATCTCTGGTTTTTTAATCCACGTGGGATTTAATGGACGCTGCACACACGAGCTACAAATTCCAATTATGCGTGTGATCGCAATTGCGTCAGCCTCTGATGGAACAAACTATCTGGAACTCGAGCTCTGAAATAGATGATCTCGGGATGCCTGGCTGAACAGGTAGACAATAGGAACGAGAAATCTGTGCATGCGTTAGTAATTAATAACTTATCTACTATGTCCGCAGACTGTAACGTAACAGAGCTTACTAACGACGCTATTTGCCGCCGTAAAGGATCTATTAGAGAGGAAATGGCAAGACGAAACACGTGGGCATACGATTCGTCTCATTGAACGTGACATTGCACGTATGATCACGGAATTCAGCCGCCTTCGAAATATCGACGACTCAGTCTAGAAAATACGCAGATGCTCTCTGACGACACAACGATTATAAATGATAAGAATGTTTATTTTGAACGGGCAAATGCCATTGTACACGAGTTTCAGGCCTTTATGTGGCTTTTTTATTACTTATTATTAAGTCATAATCATGTTCTCAAAACTGCTATATTATACGACTGTTTGTTATATGCACAGATTAATCAGGTAATACTACAATAGAAATTCAGAGAATTTTAATCGTCCTCAGCTGCTGTCGCTTGCCAGCGCAATAATAGCTTTTAGACGAGTATTTTGCTTAATGCTGACACACGCTCATTCTTCAGCTTCCTCGTGCATATTTGAGTTTATACACACCCTTCTCTCTGAAAACTAGGAAACGCGGCAAGACAGTGTTAATAACAATGGTTGAATAACACCCACCACAAGCGTTGATGCCACCGCTACGACCATTCATGTAAGGGCAGTGGTTTGGAGGAAGATTGAGGGAGAAAACGTAGGGGACGAGGTCTCCTCGTCAACTTCAAGATCACTTTTATAGGAGAATTTCAGATGTCTGAAGTTAGGAGAAAGCGACATGTCGACGATGCGTCTGCTGCTGCTACCAGGGCTACGACGACGGCAACACCGACAACGTCAGCAATCTCAACGGCCACCTTCATCGCGACGTGCGCTGCTGCATTGTACGATGCCGACCCGCTAGATGGATCAAAGGCCCAAAGAAGAAAAAACTGAGCAAAGTGGTTTGCCCCGACACAAGGGACGAAGAAGGCAAGGTGAGCCTCGAACCTGTTTCGCGCCAGCACTCGCGAAGCGGTTTAAGAAAAACTCGTCTCTAGCAGTAGAGGAAAACCCATCTTAGGTTTGATAAGATAGCAAGCAAGACTGGTCGACTGGCTATTCGAGCTGCCGGTCACTTGAGAGTCGTTCCTGTGGGATTGGAGGTGGGTGTCTGTCTCCCTCATGTAAGTGAAAGACAGAGGATAAGAAGGGAGAGAAAGACAACGGGTAAGGTACCGAATGGACAGGAAATGGAAGCTGTGCACCCTAAAAGTAGGCCTAGAGCTGAGTGACCTGGTGGATCCGTTTGGTTACTTGTGATGGTCGTGCTGTACGCGATGGCTGACCGTGCTAGGCTAAGCGGCTGATTATGGAAGAAGTGGTCGTGGCTGGTCTTGAGGGTTTGGGAAAGCATTGAACGAACAGGAATATAGGGGCTGGGTAGCCGGTGGGCAAACGCAGAGCACAAAAGAGGACTACATTTTAATTCGTGTGAGCTCAACATCCTATGAAGGGCTATAAGCAAGCGACAGGTTTTAACGTGGCTGAAGAGAAGCGAAGGAAAGACGGCGCTTTAAAAATCATGACACAGCTAAATGGTTCGAACAGATTAGCTCTAATCTTAGTCTGGGAGGAAAGTAGAAATCACTATGGGGTAACTAGCCTGATGCCTGTGTTCTCGTTTTTCATGCCTTCATATTCGTATGAGGAACGCGTGAACACTCCTGGAAGAGGGGGCATTCGTGTGTTGTCATAACCGCCCACAAGAACACTAGTCTAAATCGGTGTATACCCGATGAATTAATGTTTGTCTCCAATTTGACACAATCCTATTTATAGGATCGAGTAATCAATCGATTCGGCAAAGGGAAGTAGACTCGTTCCAAGTACTTTCATACCAAAAGTAATAGGAGTGAAACATGTCGGGGGAAATTTCAAAATGCGAATCCAGTATGCCTCGTACAAGGAGGGCATTTATATTTCATACCCGTTTATTGTTCCTTTCGAGCAGATATTACTAGCGTCCCTCGTAGACCAGTTGAAATGAACAAGAAGTATACGCAGACGCTTGAATACGAGACCCATACATTTCTCTGAAAGGAACAACACGCGAACATAACATTTTTGGCGTATTGAAGTATATTTCGAAAGAGGACAGCGAAACAGAGCCGGCGTGAGGTCGTTTGATTTCGTTAAAACCTTTGGGCTGTCAAAATGGAAAACGAAAAGTGATATAGAAACTGCGGCACGGAAGACAAGAAAGAAGACAAATTGTAGAGGCATCCTTTGATACATTGACTCAGTAACAGATTAGTTTTCTTTTTTTGGTATTAGGTAAACAGGGCGACTTTGATGATTATTTGTAATCACCTAATATAATATGTATCAAATCATATAGAAAAAGATCATTGAGAAAAACAAGTAGTAAAAAAATAAGCATAATGTATACGATGTTATGTTTTCCTGAGCTAAAAAAGCTATAACGACATTCTAAATTAAATTAAATTAAATTCACTCAGCTAAGATAACATGGCGTATTTCTATAAAATATAATTACGTGCAAAATTTCTTGTTTGTATTCGATGTTAATCATGAGCTTAACTTGATAACTTAAGTACAGTGCTTGACTGAAGTTGGATTTCGGTCGTCCGTCATAACACGAGAACTGCGCTCGTAGCGACATTGCCCTTGATAATTTCTATAGAGCAAAGGTGGACAAATAATAGTTCAGTCGTAATCACAAACAATTTACCAAGACAGCTTCAAAATGCGCATAATCATTAGTGTGAGCTCCTATTTCGATTTAATTGAGGTGAAAAGTGAAGTTACGAAACTTCATTTTAAAGTATTGCCACCAAAACAGTATTAGTCTAAAAAGACTACAATCAGCCAATGGTTAAATCATCCTCGCATATAACACGCTCTAACAACAAAAATCAGCGTCAACGCCGGGCCACTCACTATAAGCCATGTCAATAACTCAGAGCAGAATACTTCGTGGCTTCCTATGCCGCAAATATGGGCTGACAGCGAGCAGCAAATATACTATGTTGATATCTCGGGGAACGAGCTATATAATTTAGTTGGGCTAGCAACGTCCTATGGTCGTTACTGAGAGCAGTCCTAGAAGACTGTCAGTGGTGGAGGTCAGTTGTCGTTTGAGTCGCTTTGGATATGTACATTGATTCGCACATAGAAAACAACAGACTCGAAATATATATGTGTATGTATTGCAGTAAAATGTGCACGCTTGAACTTCAGAATTCAAATGTGGTCTGAATTGCATTAGGCTGGATCCTTGATCACTAGAAAAACATCCTGTCCTAAACCGTCATAGCCTACGTAATGGTTGGTTCAGGAAAGGATTTATAAAGCTGCAAAACTATATACTGGGGGAAAGCCTCAAAGATCCCGTAATGCTGCAAGCATAGGATTTTAGGCTTAATTCAAAGAAATGCGAAGGCAAAGCACGTTGCAGGTTACCTTAATCGAATGACTGGCCTGTCAAAGTTGTTTAAGGTGCTTGCTATACTGATGGGAAATTGAGGAGTATTAAGTAGAGCACCTTCATTTTAGAAATGTTTGCGGAAAGGCCAAGTGTTAATGTTAGCCCGGTTTATTTGAGAGTAACAGATGTCTGCATTAGCGGAGGAGTAGCGAATCCGTCTTAATAGAAGGAAGTTGAATAGCGAAAGAGACGGTTTATTTTCCCGGAAATTTATATAGCAGAGCCGTCAACTCGCGTAATGTACAAATATAAAAACCAACTTTTGACAAGTTCCACGTGTTAACGAATTGCCATTTGCAACAACGCTGTTAATATATGCAGTTAAAAAGTAGTTGTTCAAATAAGGTTTGCCATTAGTCAGATTAGAAAATCCTCTCGCGGTGCGGGAGATGCTATTGAAAAT
This sequence comes from Varroa destructor, assembly GCF_002443255.2. Classification (NCBI taxonomy): domain Eukaryota; kingdom Metazoa; phylum Arthropoda; class Arachnida; order Mesostigmata; family Varroidae; genus Varroa; species Varroa destructor. The sequence continues at coordinate 22,229,477 of NW_019211460.1, forward strand.
TTTTGTGACATCAATTAACGCTACAGGTTCTGTGTCAAGGATCCTTTTAGGAACTTTGTACTAATGAACTTTGCGAGGGAGATCCACTGCGATTCTTCGCTCGGCTCAAGCGACGAGGGCCACCGCAATGGGCCGAGGGGCAGCGATCCCATCTGAAGAATTCGTTCACTCAAAACCTATATTGGCGCTATTGATTGTACGTACAAAAGAAAATAGCCTTTCGGATAAACTTTTTTTCATTTTCTTTTAATTATTCGGGAGTCACGTTATCAATTTGTTTCCTTGCGAATGTACGAATAACGGCTTCAAAAAATATCAGATTATTCTGTTATTTTAGATAAAGTCGACTAAATGAAAGATGTTCTTGTGGAATACGCAGTGGTTACATATTCCAAACTTTGATTGAAAAAAATTAAACCTACTTTAAATACAATAGTATCAATCATTCCAGCAACATAAGCGAACAGATCAATACTTTTATTTACCTTCCGCGCAATATATATACAGGAAGATATTGCGCAAATATATATACTGACGTTTTGGTCTTTAGTATAGCGGGGGTCACCTGGTGACGCCGTATTGGTAACGATTTTACCCGATCTTCAAACATCATTAATACATGCAGATTTTCTTTTAATTCAACGAACGCATTATCCAGCCTAATCCATAACAGCCCCGGTAGGGCTTTTTAAAAGTGGAAGCCTTTAATAGTTTCCTTTAATAAGACTTTTAAATGTCATTTTTCAAACTATGCATTATCAGTAACTACGTTACAATTAACGGTTAACTCCAGTGCGATATATGTAAACCATTTAAAGCAATCTCAGTCTCTTCTAATATTAAATTAATAGAGGTTTGGAAACGTAGTTTATCATTACACACTTCCTTTCACAACTTCGACGCGTCACCGCTTCAGCTGTTGCCAAATTCATCCTATCCATGATTGGAAAATCAAGTTGGCTCCACATTAAAACGGACGGATGGAGGGCAAAATGTCTAAGTGTACATGTATCATTGCTCATTTCGTTCGTGTTCAGTGAAGAGGCTTGCAGTCACGACGGCCGCAGACTCTGTATTTAGTGGTTCTGGTGGCCATTCGGTCAGCGATGGTGTGGAGGGCTTTTCAAAAAGTCACCACTGCCACGGGTAACCACGTCAGCCTTTTATTCTCTAGTGTCCATTGAGAGTATGAAAGGTGAACCCAATGCAAGCTACTCCAAACGCTGTAGCTCGTCGGAGAGAACGCGAGAGAGGGTTAGCTTGGTGAAATTGTAGGACCGGCGGCGGCAGTTCCTTGTTCAACGGCGGAAGCTTCTGAAGCTAGCAGGGTTGAGAGTGACCTGCTTTAACGTAGCTCAAGCGGGAAGCAGACGGAGTGAAGAAAACGTGAGGGAGAGAAGCATAATACTCATTTTCCGCCACAACGCGTGCTGGCACGGAATTTCTCTTATAGACGATCTATACTAACGGCTTCCAGTCCCCACGATAACTGTACTCGTGAACTAACGATCCTGAGTGCGATAGCTCACACAGTGCAAGCAGCGACAGATGCAAATCTTGACAAACAGCTGGAACTCACTAGCTGACAAATGACTACCTCCGATGATAACACAGTAGTGAATGTGTGCTTTTGCGTCTGTCTGCCTGCCTGTCTACAAAAATGGTTGTGTATTTCACGGCATGAATGCAGCTAAGCCAGAGATACTGGAGCAAAGCCTTGAGAATCGTAATGTAGTGACCTATTAAGGCCTTACTTCGCCATTCCCTTTTCTTCCGTTCTTCCTTTCAGCTCTGCTCGCAGCTTCTTATGAACGTATCCTTTATAAAGCCTAGTACTGAGGCTGCCTTCATCTGTAGGCAGTCTCCAGCTGCCACTTCCCAATACAATTTTCCGAAGCTAGATGGTCGACAGCCGGGAAAGTGCTTGGAATGGCGCTACTGAGGAGAAAAAGGATACGGACAAACCTGTGAAATCAGTGTGGATTTCCCGGATTATGTTGCTTGTGAGAAATGGCGAATGAAAGAATAAATAAGGAAAATAAATGTAAGAAAGTGTTTCATTTGTGGTCTTGTACAGGTCCCTATTGCAGCTAATCATTATTCCCCATGCATTGGTTCTACTTCTACGGGCGTTTTGAGCTCTTAAGCTTTATCGTTTCGGCACGATAAGAGAAATACCTAATAGATGTTCACTCATGAAACTATACTGTGATAGCAAAGCGCTAAATCCAACTCATTCCTGGCCACTTCGTTAAAAAACGAACTTTAATTTGAAACCCTGGACAAACAGCGTAACAAAGCACGAAAATAAGATTGATATTAGTATCCTAAAAGATAATGCACCAGCGCGAAGCAGAGAAACTAATTAAAATTATAGTTATCACTGTCAAGGTCCGGAGGCGCCGTTTTGTCATACCCGAAGATCTCGTCCACGCTGCTACTACCGCAAACTTTGCCAACGTTGGTACACGCTACGAGCGAATATAATGACACTAATAGTCGTCCTTTTTGTCTATTTGTCGTTCGGATCATTGTCCTTTTTCGTGGATAGTCCTTATCGTTGTTTGTTCGTCGGCAGGGCTTCTTTTTCTAGCTAAGAACGTTACAGCCAGAGCATTAGGCAGCTAATGTAGCTCTACTTGCCCTCAACCTAGATCTTGACTTTCGACCCTGCATGGCCTCGTCGCCCATATTTGCCCTTTTGACTTTTCTCTTCCGGTACGCGCCGCTGGTTAGAAGGGTATCATGTTTCTGGCCGTTCGTCCTACAGTAAGTCTTGCATACACACTTACCGCCGCTACCAACGCCGCTAGTAGCAGCCAAATCTTTTTCGTTCTTCCGTTAGTGCAGGATCGAGTCTTAGGCTCATGGATTGCCCTTTTTTTCTTTTTCCCTTCCCTATTTTTCCGACTTTCTTTTACTTCTTCCTGCCGTGAATTTGTTTTTCATCCAAATTGCATTGAGCTTATTGAGGTGAGGTCCCTTATCGGCTTATCTTGTCTTTGCCTCCCCATCGTCGTCTACCTTATGCTACACTACTCGTAACTTGGCTTGTATGCCCATTCCCCTGGAGCCTCTTCACCCGGCTGAGCAATTGCCTTCCCTTGGAAAAGATTTGGCTGAGGCTTGTCCATTACGCTGATTCTATGAAACGTCTCATTTCAGACTGGTCCACTGCTCGCAGACTGCGTTTCACCGAGCCGTATGATCACATGGTCAAACTTCCGTTTTCGACAAGTTAGAGCAGTACAACTAACAAACCAGCAACTTTCTAGACCTCAGTCTGTCCGCTTGGGAACCATACTGGCTCTGTGTCTCTTTCACTTGTCCTGCCTTGCGGTTCCGGCTCCGCCATCTTCTTTGACGAGCCAGCAAGCAAGAAAAGCCGACCGTCGGTAGTCCGGTTAATCACTAGCAACACACATTATTCTGTTTTAACCCAATGTGAAAAAGACCCTTTCTCTGACTCTTACATGGGTTCGCATCTGCGCTTATTCGTTGCAGCATTTTCAGTTACCTGCCGTAGTCGCAGCAGTTATACCGTAGAATCGTTCGGTAGAAAATTGCCTATGACGAAACACATCCCTTTCATGTTTTCCACAGCAGCAAAATGGTACTCCTTGGCTTTTCCCGTATAGAGGCACCATCGACACCAACTACCGTACTGAGAAGCCCACATACGTGCCTCCACGCAAATAGTTGAGATCTTGTTAAATGAGCCATAACCGCCGGTTACTTCGCTCCTCGTAATTAGTTTCAGAATTCAGGGACTTGCGCTGCTATTGCATACCCCAATCGTCTTGGTCGATCTCCTGATTGTCTTGCCGTCGCCCTCATGTCTGCTCCGCATTTGCGACTAACGTTGAGAATCGTGAAGAATATTCAACCAGACCGCTGCACAGTCGACATTCTTATCGTCGTCGCGCTCTAACACCATAGCTTCGACTACGCGTTCATTTGTCCTTACGAATGTATCCACTCACACAACTGAACTAATATGTCGTCATCGCCGGCGCTGTATCCCCAGTGCCTCCGGTTGCCCTTCACTGAGGAGACATGGAACATAAGACGAACAGAACGGTCGATCTGCGATATACGAAATATTCGTGTGCTGATGCTTCTAGAACGGCAGCTCAAGGTTTGGTCTATAGCAAGAGGACTGAGTCAGCGAACAAGCAAGCGATCCCATAGCGATCAAGCATCTTTAAGACGAATTACCTGTTTGGAATATCTGACTTTTGTTCACCTACCTTTGACTTTTTACCCGTTCCAAATTCATAGTCTTACTCGACCCTTTTTGATGCCAGACTTTTCCCTTGTCTCTAAATTTTCCATTCAGAGGCTAGATTCATAGGCTTACTTCGTATTTTGTGTACCTGAGAACTCAACCTTTTAATGCCAATTTGCTCTAGCACTCTGTCATTAACCTCGTATGCTCTTGCTAGCAGTAACAGTCAGTGCTGCAGGCGTGGGTCAAGAGACTGAAAGCGATCGGAGTGCGGTGGTTTCTGTTTGTTGTCGTTCAATGCGAACTGAGTACGACTTTTTCCCGATCATTTTCCTTAACGACAAAGTATGGATACATACACGCACACACTGTCGTCACATCAAGCAGCAAAAACTAAACGTTATTTAACTCACCCAATAGTTGATCATTCATTTTCTGTCTTTCAGCGTGTCGGTTTTGCCGTACATCTGCCAACGAAAGGTGAACAATGGAGATGAGCCCCCCACCATTATTTGCCCCCATGATTCTTGGCTTCTCTCCCCATCGTACCACAGTTACCCATTGCTAGAATGTGGCAACAGCAGTGGTGAGGATGGCGATTGGTAACTTCACTTAAGTCAACCCCTACCGATCCATTAGCGTTCGGGAGGCCTGGAGTCGCCAAGCCTGGGTGGCAGCGGGTAGCCAGTGCTCAGTCCTAGGTAATCAACGCTAGGAAAGCAGCCGTGAAGGGGGGTCAGTATTGGGTCAGACACGTTGAGATCAGTTAGCGACTGCAGAGTGAGCGTTCAGGCAACCAATCAGCCTCTGCCAGAGTTACACCCACTATTCATGTTCATATATTCTCGTACGTGTGGGAGGTGGTCGTGCGCTTGTATTGCGTTTCTTTCATGGGTAGGGAATGTGGGGTATTCCTTAGAGATATTGTCTCATTTTTATACAAGCTTATATAGCTGATGTTAAGGGGTCAGTGGTGAACAGTCTGGGAGACATTCAGATTATTAAGATATTTTCCTTCTTTCTTTTTTTCTTTTTTCTTGGTTTGTGCGGTTAAAGCCACGTAATGTTCACATCAAAAACGCGCCAATACAGACGCGGTTCTGCGAGAGAAAATGTATTTCGTGTTTTTGCGGTCATCGCCGCCTCGTCTACTGATAATTACCGTCACGATGCTGTTGAATTGCATAAAGTGTTTCAACAGGCGTTCAAAATGGGCGTTTCTCTTTCTACCAAGAGAACGAGTTGTAATTATTATATGATACTCTTTATATTAAGACTCGGTAGGTATCTTTAGCAAGTAAGATATAGGATGTAAGCGACGCATGTCCATGCTTGCAGATGACTGTCATTATGCTGAGAATTTGGCCATTTGTTTCAAAACAAGAAAATAAGACAAGGGTTAGGCCAAAATCCGCCTCTCCGAGAGTCCTTTTTTGGGTCCCACAGTTGTGACTTGGTCAATAAATTACGATTCGAAGGATATTGGCACCAAAAAATGCCTCATGGCCAACGATACATTGTATCAGTGCCGCAAAAATCTCTAGGCAATGCCTCCACACCGCGCAGGGCAAGACAAGATCAGCAGGACTTCTCAGAAAAAATGGAGATACGAATTGCATTTACTAAAGCAAGTTATTTCTCTCAGTTGTATCTGTTCAGTTGCCGATTGATACGTGGCATTTCCAGCATGTACTATGCCTACCTTCGATAACCTTACAAGCTTGTACCAACTAACAAATATTTTTATTTATCTTCTGATTTTAGGCAGATTCCATGTTATGGCGTTCCGATTATGTTAGGTTATTTATCGTAGCACCTTTATAAATAAACCACTGTACTTCATATCTAGATGTCAGTTTTTACGTCATTGAGTAATGCATTATCAAACATTATATAGAAGCCCCGTCACCTTTTTCGGCGGTTTAATATTATTCAGATAATATCATGCAACTTAATTAGGAAAGGAATTCACTCCTCATTGTAATAGTATTTAGCCCGTGGATTTCGTTAAGTACATAGTGGACCTCGTTCGTATCGACTAACCACTTTGCAGGCTTTCAGAAAACGATGATCGATAGAACGACACTAGTGTATATATATATATATTTTTTTTTTGCACACAGATACAGCAATTTTTACTCATGGGCCGTTTGCTAGGAAAGGATGAAAGGCTCATGTCTTTCTTTTGCCATACGTCATAGGGTCTGTGCAAGTATTATCGTTTGTCCTATTACTCGTCTCAATCTTACTGCGTTCTATTTGTTCACGCGACGTATTGATGACGCGGTAAACACGAATAATGAAAAAATGTAACACTGTTAGCTCGCTTCGTTTTAAAGATGGCAGATCCTACGACGTGTCCATGTTTATCTCTTACTCGATGGAAGGTATTCTTCAGAAGCTGAACAGTCGGTGTTGCGTTTTGGGCAGGTTCTACCACAGCGAATAAGCTTCGATCAAAGCGACAGACGTTCCTATCGAGAAGAACGCACCTCTGTGCAAGAAGTGTATTGATGATTCATTCATCATCATTTCAACGTGCCTATCTATCCATTCAAGGCGAGTCCCAGTCGTAGTTCCGTAGAGCAGGCAAGTCAGCCTCCATCTTCACTTCTCACCATTGTACTCGGTGAGCAGCTGTACTAGACTGCCACCTTTGTCGCTACGACTGCACAAAAATTTCTCTGCCTCACTGTGACGGCCTTATTTCTCTTTTCCACCCTGCTGTCCCACTTTTCCCTTGCGTTGCCACATTGGCTTAGTACGGCCCATACGAAGTAAGGAGAGCAAGATCTCTAAGACATCGTATTGCGCCAGATCCGGCTCTTCGGCCAGTCCCCAACGTCATGCCAGGTTTTGCCCACTGGCACTTCGCGGCCTAGGCAAGGGGCAAGAGTGGCACTACTCTAGGTTCTTTTCCATCAGATCCCAATCTTTTTCTCTTTCATTCATAGACACTCCTCTACCCTCCAAACCCCCCTGTTCACCTCCGCTTCTCACTGGCTCCTCTAAACCGACCGTGTCCAAACTACCCGCGGTAGACGACGGCATCGACAGTAGTAGCCGCAGCAACGACCGAATTGAAGCAACCGTCGAGATAGCCGGGGACTTCAGAAGAGGCAAACAAGGAATAGCGCATAGGACTTGTTCGTCATGCCCTGGCCTGCCTGCGCTATCCGTCCTTTCGGCTGTGCCAGACCTCAATGTGCCTAGCGTAGAGTTCTTGTAAAAATGTAAACACTGGTTCGCCTGACACACCACCGACACCGCCAAGACCAATCCCCTAAACCCCCTTAGCAGCTCGGTTCTCTTTCTCTCTCTTTCCCTCTCCCTGGTCCTCTCGTTTTCTTTCCATGAAACGCAGTTTGCTTGTTCGTTCGTCCGACCACCCCCAAGAAAATGGTGGTGCCTGAGAGGCTGACGAGTTAGCTGCGAGCAGGCGGCTGGGCATTCTTGGCGTGCATCCATCATCTCTGCGTCATGCTGTTGTAGCTACCCTCCCTCTACGAGTCTTTAGAGCCCACCTCGTCGACTACTTGGCGAGCGTGCTATGGTATTAGTGTACCAGCCGACTGGAGTCAACAGAACACAAAACGAACCTACTCGCAACTCATGACTCATATATAAGCTGGTTCATCACTGTCAAGGGGACATATTGAATCGGGACTTGGGGTGCATACAGATGTAGCCTAATAGGCTTCCACCTCCGATTTCAACCTTCGAAATAAAACAGAGGGAGGTTCCCCCACAGAGCACAACAGCCGATTCTATGTGTGTGATGAGCTGGGAAAGTTGGCTGACTTGGGATGGATGCGGAAAAGGGAAAAGAAGAAGGAACTTCGAAATAGGAAAAGCCAGAATGACAGCGATGTGTATAACGGTAGAAAGCCCAGCCAGCTGACGCCGTGGTTTTAATTGTCATGCTAATAAGCAGAGCAGCGTGAAGCCCCTTGAATCACCGCCACTGTTGAAGCCGGAATTATTTAGCACGACGCGCGCGCGACCACCGTCTTATGTTGAGAGAGATTTTTATAAAAAAGAGCGTCATTTATCAACAGCGAAGTACTGAGTACAACGACAAAAGTTTTAAAGTTCGATTTGGTCAAAATGCGTGTAATCAGATATGCGAAGATAGGTTTGACGAATTTAACATTCAGCAATCGATAACATTTCTATAATAATAGAATTAAGTGGATCTAGAGTGGAAAATGACTTTTATAAAGAAAGATGACCTTCACGGAATATAACTTTTACTCTAACTGTTAGGCTATCTAAATTAATGAATTCTAGGAAGCAATGATTTCGCAATAGATGATGAACAGCAAACGAGCTAGCTGTTCTGTCAAAATGCTCTAATCGGGAGAAGGTTACCATTTATAGAGACAAGATTTCCAAAGCCTCCATAAGGCAGAAAAAATCGACGAAAAAAATGCCTCTAGATGATAGATTCGACGCCATATATTGTCATCGCCAAAGTCAAAAATACAACAGCCCTACGAATTGTGCGCTTATATTTTTGGTCTCTTTGCAATACACTAAGTCTTCTCATGGTGCTAGATATATAAATGATAAGCCACGGCTAGCCTGATAGAGTCACTGATTTGCTGCATTTCTCAGGCGTTTGTGCACTTCAATTTATCTCTCAGTTTAAAGTTTGCTCCTAGTTTTTCTTCTAGCCCTCTAAGTCTCATCAGACCTCGCCAGGCGCGGATCTTTCCGACACGGCCTGTGACCTGCGGGTGGCTGTATTCTATCTGCAAGTGTTCATTAATAAAACGTTGGGATTTTTGACCTTGCGTTCCGTCAACTCTTAAATCCATTTCGGCCAACAAACCAGAGGGTCGCAGACCCTCCATTCCACTCACCGTTTGATATCTATTAGTGCCAGCTTGGCGAGGCAAGCGGAGGACCGGCATCCAGACAGGCAGCGATTCGAGAGGTATTATCGGCGCTGCGAAATAAATTACTGTACTGCTCGCGCTGCTACTGGGGCAGCCTTGTCGCCACAGCAGTTGTCGGCTTCCGCCTCTGACATTGGCACTGCACCTCTCTCAAACTTCTTGGTGTTACTATTGCTTTTGAGGCAGTAAGGGTGTCGAGTCTCCCAGTGCAGTCCTTCGTAGGCTTGCGCTCGTTGTTCTTCTAGCACAGCAGCAGGCACTGTCGCTTGGTCTCTGGCCGAACGGTGATGCTGCAAGCTGGACTGCTCCCCAATGACGAAAGTTAGTGCGGATCGCTGAACCATGGCCAGCCTTCTTTTGCTGCCTTGTGCCTGGTAGTAGCTGAGAATAAGAGCTTCAAAAAGATAGTGACGCGCCTTCCACAACGATGGCGCTACTGACGAAGCCGACGAAGTTCCTGGCGCCGACCAGGACAAGGAAGTCGTAGAATTCGTTGTCGCTTTTTGAGAGACTGACACTAGCGCAGAAGTACGTAGGTGGCTATGGGACGAAAATGGATAGAAACTGAAAGAGCAATGGCGAAGCAGAACGTGGGAGAACAAAGCTTGAGGTTCCTTTGCCGTTACTCGGGCAACAAAAATGAGCAAGAACTAGCCGAAGGAAACAGCAGCTATTGGTGGTGGTAACTGGACAGGCGCTGCTAGTTCTAAAAAAAGCGTTCGTTTGTAAGCATCTTGGTGAAAACGCCGAAGTTCTCTCGATTTCCCGCCTGTCCCGCCTCGGTCCCAACGTAAGGCAGGCCAAGCGAAGATGAAGGCGAAGATAGGCGGAAGAACCGTTGAGAAGAAGAAAAACGTTAGCTGCCAGTTGATAAGAGGTTGGCTAGAGTGGCTGCGCGACAATTTGAGTAGTGAGTAGTAGCGGATAGTGACGGCGACCGTTAGCATGTGCCCGACGGGCAAGGCTTAGATAGAAAAAAAAACAGGAACAAAGACCAAAAGGCGAAACTCTAGTACAACGAACGAATGAAAGAACGCACATGGCCACTTGCCACGTAGCGCGAACCCACAACGGAAATAATCGCACCACCGTCCATTGCATTGGGGATCTTGTGGAGAGAAAATCGGGGCCTCGTTAGGTTAGCATGGTCGAAGCTGTAGCGTAGCCATCGACTTCCGTTGCGCATTAGAAACTTGAACAAAAACATTAAAAGCTTATTCCTTGCATACGCAACCTCTCGGCAAAACCTTAAACAAGAAGTAAAAGCAACGAAAGGATTGGTTTTGTCTAAATAAAAAGTACAGCAACAGAAGAAATAAACATGACAAACAGAAATCAATCCTATCATGGTACTACGATTTTCATTTGATACGGTGTCATCTGCTCAAGAGAAGGAGCCCATGTGTCTAAGGTTCGCAATACTTAATATCGTAGAAACAGAATAGAATATTCATAAACAAAATGCATGGACGCAGATCTTAGCGAGTTGCTGACCAATGCGTTCTTCAACTGTATTTAGTTATTGTCGCTATTATTGCTAGACCACGATAGATAGAGCTAAAGTCTCATCGAACTCGAGCCAGTTGCGTCCTCTACTACGTTAGTTATTTCATTGCTATTTAGTGCATACCCATTCGGTGACTATTGAGTAAAAGACACTAGAAAAAGGGAATAGCATACCGATGTACACACCTGACGTAGTGACGTGTGGGAGATCCAAGGCAGCCTTCATTATACCCGACTTGCGTTCACTCGACCCAAAGTTGAACCCACGAAAAAGAAATGATAGCAGTGTGCTAGTCTTCCCCACTTGGTTTAGCTCTCCTCGGGAGACTTCTCAGGACATATAAGACCCAAACCAAAGAGACTTAGGAAAGAGGACCCAAAAAGGAAGTCGTACAGCAGGGAACCGAGACGCGGAGAAAGGCTAAGGGTGCATGCGTAGCTAACTTCCCTTGTTCTACGTTATATCCCAAGTCCAAGAGAGCCTACATGTTTAGGGAAAGAAGAGCTTCTGGTGGTGCGGGATGTCTGTTCCATTGTACTATATTCCTTCGTCAGCCATGTCAGAAGCACGCAGGCTGTGTTCACGACTCGGATCTAGAGTATATGGCTGGTTACTGAATGGGACCGAAAATAGTCGCATTCGCGAATTGTGAATGCTGGTGGTTGTCTTGTTTGGCAGCGATTAGTTACCATATATAGAGAGGTGTACCTCCCGAAAGTATGCTCTTTCTACACACACACACATATATATATATATATATATATAAGTGAATATCTGTGTTGCGGTGCAATTAAACGTGGTGGAACTTTTGCATTAGACACCTTGGTATAGACTGACTCGGTTCAAATGTTCCCGTTGAAATCAAGGTATGGATTAGGACGCGGATGAGGTTGAGAAACTGTAATGATAAGCAGGACCGATCTATCGTGATATTGGATAGAAAGACTGAGCCTGGCATTTTTTTGCAAGAAGGTTTCTTCGAAATCTAGTTTTACTATGTGTACGATAAACCCGATCTCACGTTGTTATCCAACCTTCAATGAACAACTTTAAAGAATATACTCATCTAAGAGCCGTTCAATCGCTCACGAAAGTAGGCTTTATGTAGTAGAAACGTTCATGTGGTGTAACCTCGTGCTAGACGTGTTATAGCCATTTTTTACTCACATGTAAATTGTTCTCGTCAAAAGGCCATCCTAAAAGTTTTCTGCAGCTAATATTGTATCACAAAAGTATAGTTTCTGCTTTTTGCAACCTCCCATTTTCAGATACAGGGTAGTTAGAGATATAAAACCCTAGCAATCGAGTTATTGTCTCGCATATCCTTAACGAAGCGTTCATCGTATACTGTATATATGTTATTTATATCGATATCGGTATAGTCTCGTACAGAGCATAGCTAATACATGATGTACGACGCACTCATTTCAACGAGTAAAACTCATTTTACCCTTCATCATCACGTTGTCGCTCGTTTAGACGACTGCGGACAAACAAGAGCAATAGAGACCAAGGTTAGTTGGCAAACGTAAACGCAATCGGAACTTCGAAGTTGAAGAAACCAAAGCGAGGCTGATGGCAAACATATCAGGCCACACTGATCGACGAAAACATAAATCTATTGCCATTACGAGGACAAAAGGAGGTAATGCTCGGATAGCTGTATTATTATTCTCTAGCACTAAGCCTTGTCAGATGGCTGGGTCACGACTCGAGGGCAAGACATACGTGGGCAAGGTAGGTGCTAAGATGGAGTGGATTTAGAAGTGCGCAATTCGACAAGGTATGCTGCATAACGTATTATAGAAAAGCATGATAGATTGTGGAATGACCTGTGGTCTGGGTCACTGCAGGCCTCTGGTCAGCGCCAGCTTGCCTTTGGCCTTCTCTTCCAATAATGGCGAGTCTTCAGTTATGTTGTTTTAGAAAGGATAAGGAATAGTGGAGAGAGAAGAAAAAATATTGAGTCTCTTTAAGCTTTGCGAAATTAAAGATGAAATACAGACCTTTTCTGAGATAGACATATCATGGCTGATTGGAATTACATTCGACAACGAATTGGGAAATGGCGTCAGTTTACCTGAAACGAATTCGCCTGGGGATTTTTCGGTCCTCGTAGAGCTGCAGGCCGCCCATAACTCGACATAGGGTCACCTGCTAGGATTGCACCTGGAAACATCTGTTTGGAAGAGAGCAAAATATTAAGTAATGGTACGTAGGTGGTCATGTCTCGTAATTTTGATGTATAGTGTAATTGATAACGTGTTTATACCGTTGCTTAATCGATATCTCCCGTTTACATAGATGAATGATTTTTTTCCAGATGCACAAGGATGTTCTACGTGGATTCACTAGTGATAGCTACACATGTCTAATGTTATATCTAACATATATAGAATACTGTAAAGGCCAGATTTATATATACATACATCTACGAACTAAAACTATTGCGAATTGAGCGTTTTTCACTGAAACGTTTCGTTACTTACGGGTGTTCAATAGAATTAGTTTGAAGTATTTTATTTTCATTATGCTTCTATAGAAGGAGTTATTGCGTTCTATCAGCTCCGATGTCTTGCAGGCGTTATGGTTGGTTCGTCGAGTCCTCTTTCTCCCTTGATACAGCCCCTCGTTTTCTCTTGTTGCGCTTCTCCGGCACAAACTGTTGCCAATCAACACTACCCCTTCAAATGGCCATCATAAATATTTCACCAACAGTAGCTCTATAGTTACAGTTCCTCGCCAGGGATTACCAAGCTCGCTACAATTATAGACAGCGTGTCTGACATTCAAGAGCGGACTTGGTATCCCTGATCTCATTCGGAAAAATATAGGCCACATATAGCCGTAGATAATAATACCATGTCCGTTTGTAGGAGAAGATGCCTACGAGACTCAGACGCACTAGAGGCCCAGGCAGTTCAACCGCTGTATGCCACCGCGTTAGTGCACTTCAACGAAGTACAACGAACGTGCTATTGCTTTCTGCCCAGGAGGGTTAATGCAAAAGTACTTACCAGTGGCCGTCGGTTTTCTCAATAGTCGCACGATATTGTGCTAGTAGCAAAAGCAAGTTATTCTATATTTCCCCTCGATGGTCCCCTCTAGCGATCCACCTTTTCCGGACGATTTTGTCATTGCATATATTGCATAATGAGTCATTGCATACTACCGATCGATGTTCATCTTGTCGAGCCGCGGTGTCCACCTGACGACGTTGCAAAGTTACCCAAATGATGTTGACTATAACCCCAGCAAGTTTTTCTCACTCGAAGGAGCACGGTGAAAGCTGCATCGCTCTTTGTCCTGTCATCATCGGGGGCCACGTCTTCAGTTACACCGACATTTCATTGGCGACAGTGCCACCCACGACCAGGCAAGGATTCCTAAGAAGCTGATTGTAGTTAACACCGAAGACTGGGTAGGCTCGCGTCGACGAACTGAGGACACAGAACCAACACCCTCACGGTTTCCTTCATCCCTCACTTTTGGCCAAATAGTAGAATATAATTCTGAAGTAAGTAATGGAAGCGGGGTCGATGAGCACTATATGAGGAACACCGCTCCAACGCCTATTTGTGAGGATACAATGGTGTTCATTGAATAAATAGTATGCAGCTCTAGCCCCCGAACTACGCGTAGGACACTGATGGGGAAATGAACACAGGATGTCATAGTACGCCGAGCGGATGTTGGTGTGCAGCGACCCTAGCGACTCACTCGTGTCGTAGGCTGACTCCATGGTGGTAAAGTAGGTACAGCTTAATTTTCGTTGGAGATGGGAATAGGAAAAGGACTCGAGAGGCGAAAAGGCGCTCTATATCTTAGACGGGAAGAATGTTGCTATTTCATCGTGATTTTTGACCTGTCCCACAATCCACTCGGCACTGTGGGTATTTTTTATTTAATATCATTGGCAGCGACGACAGGCTTATGAACGTCAGAATGCGTCGAAAAAGTTGTAGACCTTCATATCAGGTCGTCTCGTATCATGTAAAAGAAGGTAGGGATGATACGCACGAGATTGCCAAATGTGATACCTGCAAAGCACCCGTCCTTGATTTCGAGACCGTGTCAAAATCAATAGTACGATTATTGAACGTACACATGCAGTATATCGAATTATAATGCAAGCCAAGAAACACAAAACTGTACACTAGGATACATCGTGCAGTATGGTGCTAGAGGCTGAGACTATACTGCAGTGTTTCGATCCAGTATAGGAAAATGTTCTTTATATATAATATGTACATGTCATGAACATCGGTATAGGATTGACGCGCGATGCGCTAACCCTATAAAAAAGCAGAAAACGAATAAGCCACCGCACGGGAAGTCGCTGCAAAAGTCTTAGCGTGCCAAAAACGGAACCATAACCGTCGAAAAGCGCGTCTGTTAAGGTGATGGTAACAACTAAGATGGCATGCCGTTCAGCCACGGTCGCTATCCCGCTGCCAGTTCCGCTTAGCCCCATTCCTTTCAGTAGGGCTGTATCTGGCATTATTAAAGCACTGCGCACGGTATAATCGATTTTCGATAGCCTTTTTATCCCTGCGAAAGCCAGCGCATCTACAAAGCTAGCGCGTTGGTTCTTAGGGCATCTGACCTAGTCCAAGCTATGTTGCTTGCATTGCTTTAGAAGCAAAACCTCGCTTCAAAGTGAATGCGAGGCCGAAGACTCGTCTTGGGCTGGCCAGGGATGCAACGATTCAACGAATAACAAAGACTATTCTACCGCTTCGATAGAAAGCAGGTGCTATCGTTGTGGCAACAACAACATCAATGGAAAAACGTTTGTCTACCAAAAGACCAGATCGAAGAACGCGGATAAGGCCGACCGGGCTAGCAAGATTGGTAAAAAAGAGATCTTTAAAGATTCTGTTGCGCCGCGAGATACGACGGAAAAGATAGTGTTATCGAAGGAAACGTGTTCACTTTGTTTTTGCCTTTGTTAGTGGCGTTGAAAAATGGCCAAGAAGCAAAGCCATTTTGAGCTTGTTGGGAAAACCGAAAAAACGGAAGCGTCAGAGCCCACCCGAAATAAAAAATACTCTAGTGCATTAATTAAACTAAGCCGTCTACCGTAAATGCCATCTATCTATTTTCTGCACGGCTTTTCTTATATGATCGGTAATGATTGCCTAATCGTCGATTTGTCGCGTTGTTGATGAAGCTAGAGCGTTTGCTCCTCTATGACAATTTGACTATAGAATGAAAAACGCGAGAACGGCAGTATAATTCTCGCCCTATTTGCTTCTCATCCTATATATTTTCAAAATCATCTCTTTGTGGTATACCGTGTCCACATTGAAGTAGCAAAATAACGGCAACAATGGAAATCAAAAAAATTGCAGCCCAGGAAAGGAATCAATTGATGATAGACAGACAGTGGGCAAACAAGGTGGAATCGTCCGTTTTCTTCTATTCGCTGACAACTTGCTTACCAACTCTGCTGTGAACACCACACGAGACCGACATACAAAAATTCTCTTTGTTGGTTAAGTCTGTTTGACGGCTCTGATGCTTCAGAGCTTGCCGACAGGCTGGGAATAAACACGACGTTTTTTAAATGATCTCTTTTTATTTTTAACCTTTGTCTTTTCGTGAAATCTATTGGCCTTCAATCTCTAAACAAAATGCCAATATATTTTTAGCCCCACGCTTGCCGGGTCCTTTTCACCTTCTGTTTTCTGTTACGGCCATCGCAAGCACAACAGGGCCAATAAGTTTTTGTTGGGTCCTTGAGCTATCACGGCAGCAGCAAATCTAAACTTTGAACACAATAACGCAACAGACGTAAGGGAATAAGTAAAACCTGGTAGTAGAGCACACTTTTGCCGGCGGAAGTCGCCACCACAACCTCTGACAGCGACTTGCTTCTTCTATGAGCAGTTGTCCATATATGAGGAATCCTCTGTCTATAATGCATTTTGCTACTGGCCCGAGTCAGCAATATCCGGCTAAAATGCCTCAAGGTTATGAGTTTTGCTAGCTAGCTTTTGACGCGCGCGTAGCAAAGTGGCAGGCCACACAGGCCGATTGAAGTCAAAACGGCGGAGACGGACAAGCCGACAGCGATGTACTGCTTCGCGCAGTCTACGACACCCAACATAATAGAGGAACAAATAGCAGCTCCTTCTATTGCGGGTTTTCCTCCTAATTTCTCCACTTTTTCTCCTCTGCTCACTTTCATATTGTTTTTAAAAATATACTACTCACTCAGACGGACACGCTCACAGGCATGGTTCAGGATTATAGCGGTCCCAGCAAACGGGCAGAAAAAAATTGGTGGGTTGGCGAGAACGGAGAGAATCTACTGTAAGCAAGTCAAAAATTTCCCGTCTTCTTGAAGAGAGTCTCCTTAGAAAAGGCTAGAAGGAGACGGGGCAGTTGAAACAGGCCTGTACCACCGGCGATTCTTTGGCTTAATAGATGAGGAGTAGGCAGCAGTGCGGGCTCGATCAAACAAAGCCGCAAAGGCTAGCCGATGCCTGGACGAGGCCTATTTTGATGCATATACTGCGACTAGAATTGAAAACAGCCTTAACCAGGAACAGTCCTGTGCCTGCTGAGTACGAGTGTGAATTTTAATGTTTTGTGAACGAAAACCCTGCATAAGGAAAAAGCAAGAGGAATCAAACGTTGCAGTCTTACGCCGCTAGAAAGAGAAATCGATATTTTGGCCGGTTTGCTTGCGCATGAGATAATCGTCAGTTATTAAGAGTTGTTCCCGTGATGAGGAGATCAACAGGAGCCATATGGATACATCGAGAATTATGTACATTATTCTGCTAAATCCGTACCCACGTATGGGTAATTGGAAGTAAGCTTCCAGTTTGTCAGCTGCAGTTTTTGAGTGCTGTGAACTGGGACGTAATACTAAGAAAGATTCGTTGAAACAAAAAATCATATTACGGCATTAGCAAATCATTAATAGGTTATGTAAATTTCCAAAAAAGACGAACACAACGTATAGAAGTAACAGCACTGCACATAGATCGGACACACATTCAGATAAAGTATTTCGTGAAAAGGCGACGAAGCTTCCAGAGGCTATTTTTAAACTAGGAAGCCTTCAAATGTACGTTAAAATAGTTTCAATATATGTGCGTTTGGCGGTTCGGCAATGAAATTGTTGGTTCGGGACTTCCAACCTCAATAGATATACAGCAAACAATTTTGTTGGTCCCGAAGCATTTTGGTCCAGTGGACATTTTAGTCCATCTTTCGAGGCAAAACCAGTCAGCCATCAGCGGCCATAAGCTAAGATTATTGCACAGACGGACGGTGATTTTCTAACTTCTTCAACAAAAAAGCTTTACAGGGTTAGAAAATTCTGCCGAAACTGACGATGAAGAGGTTGAATCAAGAGATGGATATTTATATTTGTTTGATTAATTTTCATAATTACGCTGTAACATTCTTTGTAATTGGTATGTTGCATTGTATCATTCTATGAAGGTTGAAAAAACGCATTAGCTGAAAATCTATTTTAACTGAATAAAGTTGGATCGCTGCGCTTAAATATTACCCTATAAGACGTCTAAACCTCAAGTAAATAACGGGTGTTCACATAAAAGTTATCTATATTTGTGACAAACGTTCTAAGCTGGTAGACGTTTTAAGTGGGTCTAACATTTTGTTGACTTCGGATTGTAAAGTAGAACAAAAATTGTTTGCAGTCACGTTCAAAGACCATCCCAAACTGAAGCGTCGTCATTATATGTTTCCTTATGTCATTGTATTTACTCTTTTCATACCTCATTATATAAATCAAAAGCCATTCAAACAGCCAAGATCACGTGCCAATGAAAACAGGAAATGCCTGGCGTTACAAAATACTTGCCATCCCTTGAGCTTTTACCGCTACTACTATCACGTCATAGCCCATTATAATTTCGCTGTTTACTATAGTTCGTATTAATTTATGTGCATTAGCTACGTCAACGGTCTATTGGTAACTGACGCTGTCCATAGCGGGGGAACTTCACTATGTATTTATGCATGTCTGTCAGCAAAGCTTCGTTGAGCTCTGTCGCGTGTCATGTGGCCTTCTTTCGCGATGCCTTCGTCTCTCGTCTTTCTTTCTCACTGGTTTCCTTTTTATCGTCTTTGCTGGATCGCCGATCATGCTGTCACTTCGAGGACGCCGCGCACTCGTGCGGTAGTCACACTCATCGCCATCGAAACTTCCATAGGCTTCTGCTTGGCGCCCGTCTTCTGCTCTTGTCTCACTGAGGCTGCCGCAGCAGCTGTCGAGGTCGCCGCCCCCCGACTGCCGGTCCGGCTTGAGGTAATCCCTGTTTGAATTGCGATCAGGCTGTGTGGGGGCGCCATACAGAACCCTGAAGTAAGGGATGGAATAAAGAGAAAGGAAAAAAGACTGCGGAGCAGGACGGCGAAACAGGGGCAAAAGTTCTCGCGACTACGGCAGCGGCAGCGACGGAGCTGAATTAAGGAGCCGACCCTCGCCGCACCCTGCTTAGCCTCAACTACCCGACATCCGAGTGAACGCTCCTTGCTTTTACAGAATAAGCAGTAGCGCCAACAACGCGCAGCGTCTGCTTTGTGATAAGACTCGCAAGTGACGGATGCCCCCTTTACTGCAGTAACGGCGTTGAAGCTGCTGCCACTTACGCTGTGAAAAAAGAAAAAGAGGAGGAAGACATCTCTGGACTCGTCAAAGCGACAAACAGAATTGTCGTTACCATTCATGAACCAAAGAGGCGAGGCAGCACGTACAACGCGGAGAGAAAAGGCCTGCTTTGAGGGAAGCCCTTCGGATAATTCAGAAAAGAAACTGATTCTTACCAAACTTGACATGAAAAAATAGCCCAACCAACGGCTCCACTCGTTTGCAGTAATTCGGTTACATACGAACGCGACGCACTGTCGTGCCATGCGCCGTAACACGCTTGGAGATATGCAAGCAGGCGTCTCATTCGTTATTTGAAGAAAGAAAAGGGACAACCAACATCGAGCAGCGTCTGCAGGATAAATTAAATCAAAAGAAATGGCACATATCATAGCGAAACGGCGAGAGAAAATTTGAGATCAGCATGACCGAACTATCCGGCCAGCTAACCAACTAGCTAGAAAAAATGCTATGACCTTCTTGCACGCATGCGTCTCAACGAAATCAGAGTCCGCAGAGTTGCCTATGAGCCTCTGAACACCTCGTTTGCTTATGCTCCTCGTTAATTTTATTGTGGACGACAGCACAAGGATTGAAACGAACTAAAGGAACTTGGAGCTCACGATTCTGTGAACGTTTTATAAACGTCCACGAGGTAACAGAGCACGTTCGGTCAATAACATAAGACGGGATGAGCTACAGGCACATTGGGATTAACATGTTCACCCTTTATTTCGAGGTCTGGGGTTTACCTTGAGATATGGTGGGCTTAATTGGTGAAGGAAAAAAACTGATTATACGTCGTCTTTGGGTCGTGTGGTACAGCAAAGCTATAGTAAAGGGCAGTGATAGTAAACTGGCTTCTATAGGGTAGTTTGTTTCATTCAAAAGGTAATGATTATGCTCGCTTTTGTTATTGTAGCATCGTTATCGTTGTCGAGACTGATTGCCTTTTACTACTCTTTTATACTAAGTTGTCAAGAAATAGAATCGAAGGAAATTTGGAATAAAAAGTATGTTATAATACAACGATCACGCATTCGGCCTCGACGCGTTTGGTAATACTTTTCTGTTTACTATTTCAAAGAAACATAAAATTCGATGCGAAAGCAGCGACAATGATTTAAGGAAATGTAAACGCGCCTGTATTAGGAATCTTTATAACGTATGTTTTATTTGTCCTTGTTACGCTCTGAAACCCTCGTGCTACGAGTGGATCAGCTGATGATACTTCCGATTTCGTACGTCTCAGCAGCGTTGTCGTTTACGTCCGACTCTGACTAACCAACGCCTCTCCATCGTTTTCGTGCTTCCAGAATCATTACTCTACTGGAGCGGACATACGGTATGTTTAGTACCGCTTCTGTTTCTACAGCCGCTATATGATGAGTTGTTTAGCTATCCCAGTGAACTATGCAAAGATACATAGAGATGAGCGTGAACACAACCACAAAATACCGGACGCATTAGGGTCCACGCCATATGATATGGGAAGGATAAGTACAAAGGGCGAGAGGACCATTGGAGTTGAGAACCTTTGAAGATGAGGTGAGCATCATGTACATGATAAGTTGTGCTACTGCTCTTTCTAGAATGAGTGGGAGCCTTGAAAGATCCGCGGCTAAAAGCATCTCTGCATTCGTTTTGTACTCCTTGCTGCATACGAAGAAAGCGGCTTAGTTAAGCTCGAAGTACGAAAGAAATCGTTAAAATACGTAACATCCTATTCTAAACCCTCTCTCCCTCTCTCCCTCTCTCTCCCTTATGCGTTTTTTCGTGGCGGTGTCATTTCGTTCTCCAATTCTATAATGCTGAGCACGTGCGCCACACGTATCCTACGCATACCGCATGTAAACTCCAATAGGCCTGAAGCAGGAGGTTGAGGGTGCCCTAAGGTCTTAAGCGTCTTACAAGTGCTAAACGACGGCAAACTTATACGGCTTGAATGCAAGGAACCAAAAGGAAGCATGCAGAAGGGATAGAGAGTCGCCTTGGGTGACGTGTCGGCTGCCAAGTTTCAGCAAAATGTCATTAAGAAAGAAATGCCCATGTCGGAAAAGGATGCGACGCGTTCCAGCGTTACCGACGAGCCACGACGTGTGGAAGGCGACGAATGCCAGTGTCCTCCGTTGCCCGCAACCGCTGCAGCCGGAGGCATCACCACCGATGACGTCGGCGGACGCCACAAGTGTAAAAGCAAGCTGGAGCAAATAGCCAAAATAGAATAGCGATTCAGAGAAGTGCGGTACCCAGATTTACATACGGACATCAACAGGGCTTTGTACCATGGTGCCCTCGAGCGGCGAACC
This sequence comes from Varroa destructor, assembly GCF_002443255.2. NCBI lineage: Eukaryota > Metazoa > Arthropoda > Arachnida > Mesostigmata > Varroidae > Varroa > Varroa destructor. The sequence goes on from NW_019211460.1 coordinate 22,251,057, forward strand.
GGTACCAATTTCTTGCAGGACGTTTGCAGAAACAGAAAGGCCAGGCATCTGCACGACGGGTAGAAGGATGGGATGGAAACGAAAACGAAGGTGTGAGACTTTCCGCTGACCTAAGCACGGTCTCAAGCGTGCATTTCATCGTAGACACCTCTCGCAAGTCAAAAGAGAGCGAATCGAGAAAAGAAATGGATACAAAAACTACCAAGAATTTCAAGTGCTCACGTGAGCTTATATCGAGAACTGGGCCCAAAGCAACAGCTGAGATTAGGAGAAGATTCGGTGACGTCAGGCGACGTATATAACGTTAACCTAATTACTGTTAAACGTTTCGTTTTTTTAGTTAGTCTTCAATGTATTAATGGCTAAGCTCCATTTTTAGCAGCTTCTGCTGTTGTTGAGACTTGATAAACGGTCGTGCGCTTGAAACAGCGCTAGGGACGCTCGGTTAATAAAGATGATACGTCGTAACGGCATTTCTGAGCGAGTATTCGCTCGAAACTTTCGGATTATAGTAAAGCAAGGAGGAACGCATGATGACGACAGACAAAGACGGATTATTTGTTAAGGATACAATTCAGTGTGTTAAACATCATTGTATTAAAATCTGACTGTTACGTAATCAGCTCATCGGTGTGATCAGCTATTATGGCAAGATTGATGACCAGAAGCAAAAGATAGGTCCTTTATTTGCTCAGTTACTAAAGGTACTTTGATGCCATGAGTTCATTTCACAGAAGACTTAACTAAACACGATAACGGTAATGACGACTGGTTGTTGCTTATTACTACTTCTAGTCAACAGAGTCGCAAGTAGCAGAACGTTACTGGTAGAATGAGACAATGAACCAAATTATTCTGGCTGTTGGAAGTGAGTGCACATCTAACTGTACTCGACTCGTATCAGTGTATCATCCTCCGTCAACGAATGGTGATTATTACATAATGTAAATGTGTATTTTAATGGGTTATTCAATTTAACACGAATTAGATCATAATGTTTTTACTAGATCTACTGACTACTAGATCTAGTGACTAGTTATATGACAGCACTAAAAGCAAAAAAACAACATATATATGAACAACTAATCTTATTAAATAATTATTCAGCACCCTTCCCTGCCCTAAAGATTCCGTATGCTCAGCTAATTTTAGCCTAGTTTACGAGATGTTAAAAGAGCCCATTGCGTCTTCGAACCGTTTCCACTCAAGCCGCACGCAGAGATATCTGGGTCTGAACGTAGCCCTGAATAGAACAGCCAATCCATGATTTTCTTCTTTCCCCTTCTCCGGTGTGTTCCTTCGTAGTGGAGAGTGTTTACTCTCTGAATATGTTACTGTAGGACTTCTCTTTCAATCCGGCGTTAGGTATAGGTCCGAGCTGTTTGACGGTCGCGCAATCCTCGATGTTTTCGGCAACGAGCACCGCGCCACTAGCGTCATCCATCTTCTCCGACAGAAGGCAGTAGCTCTGGGCCGATCCGGGCCTAATGTGTACTCTGCTTAGGCCTACATCGCTGAAGACTACTTCGTCCACTTCTAGTTCTACTATTATTACTCCGCACTACTCCTCCATTCGTTGACATGTTGCACATTAATTAAGCCTGAATGCCTCTGGAGAGCGACCGTACCTCTGCTGGCTGCCCGGCTAATCGGGGCTCTGTTACGCGTATTCGGGACGTCGCCAAAGGCCTAGCCGAGAAGGAGCTCGGGGCGGTTCAGAGTTACAAAACTGACTTGCCAACGTGTGTGCAAAATTCGGCCTCTTAGTCTGCTTTTCCTGAGCTGTTTTATATTCATTGAAATATCTGCTACAAAAATAGGTGACAATACTTCTCGACCCTATTTTCGGCTGTTTTTGCAAAATCATATACGACCATATCCTGATTACGCATACATTCAGCTGAAAATTAGCCACCGTCTGTTTATACTATCCGAGACACAGTTAGTTACATCCCAGCAGAAGATGGACATCATGGTCCGTTTGGATAGTTGAGGGAATGAATAGGTGTTCCCGTGAAAGCTTAGTAGGTAACGACTGCCAATCTTAGGGACATGCTGCGGCACGGATCCGGGCATAAACACACGGTTCGTTCCGTGCTGGAAGCCAGCCGTCTGATGGCGATAGCGGACGTAAAACTCGAAACACAGAGGACAGTTGAGTGCACATCTGGACATCTACATCGTTGACGGCCAGCTATGTCGGTTGCGGGAGCTGCCGCTACATCTGTTATTCGTCCGACAGCAAATAGGCAACAATTAAGGGCGTCGCTTAATGTACATGATGTCCGCCGTTGGTGAATAACTTATCTGCTGTACTTCTGTCCATGAAAGGAACCAGTCGAACCTATAGGATCCTTATCTTCAGGTATAGGCAGTGCTGGAATGAATACTTTTAGGTCCAAGAGGACGCGGAAGCTAGCATTGTGCTCAGCTGGTGCATCCTTTTTCTCTCTATTTGGCACGAACTCGCTCTCCTCTGTAGACCTCTCGATCTCATACTTGCCCACTCGCCAGGTAATTGAGCGTTGACGTGGTCCTCCAGCTATCCATGATTTCCTAGAGTGTTTCAGTTTCCTGGCTAGCAGAGATGTCGCGTTGTGTTCAATGTCATCTGCGAAAAGCCGCTAGCTACATCAATTGGCCGGGTGTATCACGCAAAAACCTTCTTCGTTCCCTGCTCATCTCGTTAAGCTTACGAGGCATTTCGAGACGGCGCACATCAGCTGGTGGACGACAAGGCCGTATATAGGTCGCGTTATGTATCGCGTCAATCTCACGTTCCTTCCGCTAGCCGGTCCTCACCTTTCCAAAGGGGTTAGGCGGCTCGCAGAAGAAGCCCCTTGTAATCAGTCGATGTATGAACAACTTTATCAAACGATAAAGCCACGTTTTAGTAACCCATTGGGACCCAGGAACCGACAACGGCAGCCAGCGTACACTTCGCTAACACTGTCGACTCCGTCTCGCCGGCTGGCGAAATTGTTGACAAATCATTATCATTTCCGAGACATAGGCGCCCTCCGTCTTTCAAGATGATAAGAAACCCATTGGTAAGGGTACCGCGGTGTTGAGGGGACCAATATTTACGCGCGATTCTAGATAGAATCGTCCAGTACGACGCGCAGAATACCACGCCACGCCACCTGCTGCAACTGTTCGGAAGAAACAGCCATCGGGCTGCAGGGTTGCTTCCGTACCTTCGGTCGCTGCTCACGTGGGTGCTGAGCTAAGGTTGTTCAATATTCCCAGTTTGTAGCATCCGGAAACAGGGACAATAGTAGCAGCAACAAAAGCAGTGGTGAAGAATCGGTTAGACTTAGGTACATAGAGGTAAACCGGCGGTCCTGCGAATTGTCTACAGGAGGATCTGGCGTTGCTTTTCTAACGATCTGTGCTCTCGGAAGCGACTGAAAGTGGACAGCAGGCAGGCGGATGGCCGAAGATGACGAGTCCATATAGACGAAGGAATACAAAAAGCAGAAGCAGCAAAGCAAGGCAAAGCAAAAACAGAAAGTAGACGGTTGGCAGACAAGATGAAGCTAGCTTTGTGGGAAGTGGACTGGAAACAGACACGACCCTTTAGGGAAAACGAGAGGTGGGAAGTGACAAAAAGAAGCCGAAATATAAGAAAACAACAAATAAGGAGGTCAGCAACCAGCGGGGTGCAACTGCTTGTCTAGGCAACTCAACGAGTGGATATGAATGGGTTCTCTGACTTCCTCAGCATGTGCTGCTGCGTCCGACGTCCGTGTGCCGACAAATATAAATGTCTGGGTGTATGTCTTCGGCGCCACTGATTGGCTATCCTATAATCGATAGCAGTGCCTGCGGAAGACGAAGTTGGCCGGGAAAATTCCTTTTCCTGAAATGCGCATTAACGAACGAGACCGATATTAGCTCATTCTTGGCAATCTAACTATATAGCTAGTGTGGTCAAGGTCCTATCCCTACCCAAGCAGCGATCTCAGGATTCGCTTCGCTTGTACATCCTGACGACAGACTAAATTGTTTATTCTGACGATCCGAACACCAATCATTAACAAAACAGGTAGCTGATTTCCACTGAACCACTCCGCCCCCCCACAGATGAGAACTGGGAAGAAGATTTTCTAGATAGATTATAATACACTTGATTTGGAAACGACGGTAAATAGAAACCAAATTTATTTTTACTAATGGATCAAATGCGACCCGTGCCTTGGCTTTAGATGAATGCTTTTTGAACGGTACATTTCTTGCGATGGTAATAAGTTTAGTAATAGGTAACTGGGAAACACAAGAGTATCCTTAAGTTTGTTAAACACTACAAAATCACAATCGAGTCATATTTATGGGTTATCATTGGATACTATTTTACCACAATCAACTTTACATTTATAGGCCACACAGTGATCAAATGTGTGTTGCGCATGTTCGGCTAGCCTACAATCTTGACTAGTCTCGTACCTAAATCTGTAGTTACACAACTAAGAAATGCATATAGTATTGATCTATGTATATAACGTATAAATGCTTAAAGCACAAACATATACTGAAGGATATACTGTTTACGTGTTAAAAGCGCGGAACGCGGAATACAACTACATTGCAGATACAAGTATCTTCCTCCCCAGTATTTTATCGCAGTGCAATCTTGCACATGTTGCGGTCTGGGTTAGAACCCGGATATAGGCGCACTTCGTTTCGTGCTGGGAATCAGCCGTCTGATGGAATGCCTAACGATAATACTGGGCGCAAAACTGGAAACATAGAGCTACAGTTACCTGCTATTATTAGCAGATGTCGACGTTCACACGCCTACCAAAAAAAGCTAGCCAAAGCCATACGAAATATACGAGACGGACTCCTGCATATCGTACACGACGTATGCCGCTAAACAAAAGTAGACAAGCTCTGCTACTTGTCGCCGATTAGTCCTAAAATTGATTTAAAAAAAATGTGCCTAATAAACAATTCAACATTCAGTGATTGAACTATGTGTGTTTTTTTTTGTTTCTAGATGCGGTGCCTTGTGATAACGATAGCAGCAACGGTGGCAGCAACTGTCACCACTGCAGGTGCTACACCAGCCGTTGAGGAAAGGTGTGAGGAAATCGTGGTTCCTATGTGCAAGGGCATTGGATATAACCGCACCAGATTTCCGAATGCTTTCAACCAGGTAATAATGGGCGTTCAAGCAGCATAGAGAAGGCGCAGAGTCCAATATTAAAGGAGCGTTCTTATTTTCGCTACGTTTCAACGAGTATTTGATTTCGAACCCAAGTTCTATGCCACTGCTCATCTATGTATCTTCAAATTGTAGCCAATTTTATATAGCGCAGAGGAAATTCTTCAAGATGACAAAAACTTATTTTATACGCACTTCAATGGAAATACCCCGGTCAATAGAGTTGCATCAATGTATATCGAAGGCTGTGCTTTCTCTGTCCCCATAATGGCGCAGTAATCGCGTGTTTGCCTACGAAATTTAGTTCACGTGAAACGGTCTAGACCTTAAGGCTTCTAGGCCTAGACACATATTGATCCCTTGTTAAAAATTCGTATACCAACCGCCCGGTTTTTTAAAGCCCGTCTTTAGGTCCCACCCTGATAAATCCTGGAAACAGAGCTAAACAATGCAGCAGTAAAGCGTGTAGTAGAAGACACAGCTGAAACTTAACTATTAAAACGGATTAATGCTCTATCATTACTTCAACTTAAAGCACACGACAGCAAAGCAATTAATTGACATCTACAAAAACCTACTCAAGGCAATTTCAAAAAACCCGCCTCCGTTCTCACGGGGTTTTCGCTTTTGACATTGTTCGGTATATGTCCCCTGATCAAGCACTGCGCGGCTACTGTATACATGCATAGACTTGAACACGCGCTATAGATTATAGAAACTTATTTCTAAATATTCGCTTATACGTCTATAACGGAATAAAATAACTTCACAATATATCGATGCGCGCGTAGATCGGAACATACAATTTCCTTATGTTGAGATTTTTCTGTAATTTCTCTCATCATTCCCGCTGATTTAGAATCATCTCTGATCTATTCCTACACACAAGGATTACGAGAGTCATATCGCATGAGTAACAAGCTGGCTTATCATGCATTTAGAACGTGATTTAACCACCTGTTCGAAAACTTGCAGGACACCCAGGATGAGGCCGGTCTTGAAGTTCACCAATTTTGGCCACTTGTCGAAATTCAATGCTCAGAGGATCTGCGCTTTTTCCTCTGTTCAATATACACGCCAATCTGCATCGAAGGGTATCAGGGCAAAGTGCCCGCATGCAAGTCGGTTTGCGAACGGGCAAAGGTAGGATGTGCACCAATCATGCAACAATATGGCTTCTCGTGGCCGGATCGAATGGACTGCGAGCTCTTTCCCGAGTACGGTGATCCAGTTAAAATGTGTATGGACTCCAAGGAAGGTCAGCTGCCCATCGACAATGCATAAGGAGAATATGTCTAATAACGATGCTTAGCTAGGCTGGTTTGACTTGAATATGTAATTAATTGGCGATTATGGTTGGCCTTGTAATATTCAGTTGCTTATTAGTAGTACGTAAGCTAGTATATTTTCTGAAGCACGTGTAACTATGCAGAATTACTACCCATAATAGTGACAATTTTATGAATTGGTGTTGAATCCTTAATGCTCCATAATTATTAAGCGATTCCAATTGTAACATTTTCTGATTCCTCTATGCACTTACCAGTTCCTAACTAGGTTTAGAGGCATGTAAGTTGCAAAAGTATTGTTCATGTTGATTGGTGCTTAATGTTATTGTGCATGAATGAACACAATTACGACCCTGTTAAGAAGCATGAGATAGGAAGGATAAATTAAATTTTATGATGTTTCATTATGAAGTTAAAATAAAGCGTTGTTCTGTCTGTTTTGGCATCGTTGTTTGATCCTTTTCTTATGTACCAAAGTACACTGTTAGTGGTATTATTACCAAAATAAGAGTCACTGCATGAATTTCTTGTGAGAAAGTAAAGCCTCACCGAACTTTAGGCTTATAGACTTGCATTTTCAACACCGTATATAAAAAACCGCAAGAGGAAAAGTATTTGATCAAATTTTTCATAGGTTACTTTTATTTTATCTTAAATAGCATGGTATAATTAAATGTTAACTGAAACTTGCATGTAATGGACAAAAATATCATTTTGACTTCCCGATCTAAGAGCATATATACCAGATGCTAGCAATGCGATACTCGAACTTCAGGTTCCAAACACTACGTGTATACTTAATAATTGATAGACGCTACGTTGCTTATGAAAGGCGTTCACAAAAATCTCTCAAATTCATAGCTCTCTGATCGTTTTCTTATTTCAAGCCGTTTGCCAAGCCTTCTTCATCCCTCTGTTTCACGGCCGCTCCCAAGGGTAATCAGTGAAAACCAGAAATTTAAATTACCTTTTCCTGGCAGCTGTACCACTTGCGGCTGTCAGCCAAACATTAGATGGGCGGAAGCGTTTTAAAATTCTGGCCATCTAGCTCTATTCTTATGTTCTTCCTGGTTCTATTCTTATGCACTTAACACGGATGGCTTATAGCAGTTGCAAGAAGGCCATGAAGCAAGGGGAAAACAGAGAGGCAACCGAGCAGGCTCGGGGACCAGTTTGCCGAAAAGTTGGTTGGGCTTCCTTTGTGCAGGATCCCCGCTACACCGTTTCCCGCCCGTCTGCGTGAAAGGTATAGCTACCGCGGCCTGAAAGGGCGCGAATCGACATCGTCACCATTGCCTTCGCGTACAATAATCAATTAGGAGCCAAGATCTCCTTTAGCACGTCCACGAGCGTAGCACATAAGGGCATGCAAGGCAAGACTCGACGCTACCTTATTCTATTCAGCCATAAAAAGAGATGACATGGTAATATAATGATTAATCAGGCCAAATGGAAGATGCCAATCTTCACCGGGTAGGGCCGGTGGCAAGACGAGACGGGTTCTAAGGCTAAGAGTTGGGAAATCGTGAAATGGGAACTGCTGCAGAGCAAAAGGGATAATGCATAGAAAGACGTAAAGCTTCGCGAAGCTTTCGACGTCCATCGCTTCATTCATCTTTTCGCTGCGTATGAGTCCTCTTTGCGAGTATTTTCCACCAAATGGTTCCCCAGATTTTTGGGCCCTTCTATCCGATAACCGTTCGAATAGCAGCCTCTTACGTCTCCTGTCTTCACCTTCTTACTGATATCTATATATAGTAGAGCCTATTCGTATGGCGGTCCAGCCAGTATCCGTCACTTCCACACATTGCAATACCTGATTTTCCTCAGCGGTTTTAGGTGCCAACATCTCTAAAACTGCACAACAGCAGGGACATTCAGCAGGAACGATGTAGTAAAAACGCCGAAAATGAATAGGTAGAAAAAAAAAAAGGTTAAGAAAGATAGATTCCAGAGCTAAGTAGATAATCGGTCCTCATCATATCACTCAAATCCTGTTGTTTTTAACGTAAACCAACCGTCAAATGCTGCGCTGTATAGGCTCCAATTTTGCAGTGAGTTTCAAGCTAATATCTGTGAATAACGTTTCCTCGTCTTGTTCGTTTTGTTTGGACACTTTTGCTTATGCTTTTCTTTGTCTTCAATCGCTTTTCAGGAGAACGGCCCAAAAAAGTTGAGGAGCCGCGGCGTGGTGGAAAAAAATTGCCAGCGCCAGGAATCGTTGTCACCGACGTTGTCGCACTTCCGCCCCCTGGCGGCATCGCGGGTAACTGTTCGTGCTATTGTCAATCGCCAATGGTGAATACGCTGGCGCCCTCGTTCAAGAAGTTCGGCAAGCTAAAACTCCCGCAGTGCGCGCAGCCTTGCCGAAACATGTACTTTAGCAAGGACGACCAACTCTTCACTTACTACTGGCTATTGCTGTGGAGTGTCGTCTGCTTAGCTTCGTCCAGCACCACGATCCTTTCAGGCCTTATTGACTCATCACGCTTTCCCTATCCAGAACGGCCAGTAATCTACATCTCACTATGTTATTTCTTCATTTCAATCGGTTACCTCCTTGGTATCTATCTCGGTAACGAGCAGCTGGCCTGCGATGGGGCCTTGATCCGCTATTCGATCCTGTCGAACCTTGTCAACTCCCTTCCGTGCCTCACGGTATTCTCCTTCACTTACTACTTCATCATTGTGAGCTCCCTCTGGTGGGTGGTCCTCTCGATGACCTGGTATCTATCAGCGGCTCTAAAATGGAGCAGCGAGGCGATATCCGGCTACGCCGTCTATTTCCACATGTTCGCGTGGTTCTCGGGGGCTGGAATCATTTCAATGGTCGTCTATTTCGATGCCATCGATGGCGACTCCGTTTCGGGTCTATGCTTTGTCGGCAGTCAGAACTCGTTCAATTTGACTGTGTTTCTTATCATACCGCTATGCACAGCGCTGGGCCTCGGCGTCATCTTTCTTCTGATCGGATTCACGTCACTCTTCAAGATTAGAAAGATCATCAAAGCTCAGGGACAACACAAGGCGGAGAAGTTTGAGAAACTCATTGTGCGCATTGGAGTCTACTCTATCCTCTACGCCTTACCATCAACCATTGTGGTGGGTTGTCTCTTCTACGAACGCAATTACAAGGAGGTCTGGATGCACAAGTTAACCTGCCCATGCGAGCATGCCGATTCTGCGTGGAGCCGCCCTTCACTACATATATTTGTTGTTAAACACTTCATGTTTCTTGTGGCTGGCATTACGTCAGGATTCTGGATCTGTTCCGGCAAAACGCTGAACTCTTGGTGGAGATACTTCGCTGCTGGGAGTAACCCGCATCGGCCGCACATCAATCCGATTTCGCCACACCTCGACAAACATGGCTCATTGGGCACGTTAAGGACTACCCCCAGATTAGATCTTGCTGGAACCGGGAGCATCGCCAACTCTGCGACACTATCGAACGTATAGGTATACGAGATGGTTCTCAGAGACGCGCTGTAACAGTGGCAAAAAATTGTAAACTTATCAAAAAGAGGCCGTTTCGACCCGCAGGTAGCGCTTGGTGAAGAGTTGTAAACAACACATTAGAGTGCATCGCGCATCACAGTTGCACATACCATTAATTAAAACGACACTTATTCATTAATTTATACGAGAAACATAATAATATAGATGGTAAAACCATCAAATCATCTACTTACTGAAACGTCACTTGCGATAAAGGGAGGGGATCACAGCTGTTAACGTTGGTTAAATGCCGAAAAATGAGATGATGAACCACTGCGAATTGTCTCTGAGAACCGCGCCTGTTTGTTGGCCGCTCAGCCTGCATCTAGCTAAGAACGCGTAGATCATCGATATGACCAACTGATATATGTATAGATCGGTTTTCATTGATTTTTAGATAGATGCCAAGGGCTGCTAGAACTATTGGATGACTGACTTGCGACCGCGGAAAACTCTAGTCGTTTTCACATCGGCAACGCGTCGGTCATATCAAGAATTCACTCCCTAGGTGTCCTCACGAAGTCCGTGTGGTGGATTAGTGGGTAACGTATTTACCTGCTGATCTTGTTAGGGACACGTGGTGGTATAGGTTCGAATCCGGGCACGCTCCGCGCTGATCGAATGCCCTACGGCAGTGCCGGACGTGGATCTCAAAATATTTAGCTCTCCCAAACAATAGAACAGAGCTGCATTTAGAAGCTAGACAAAACGGCTAGAAAACTTCTGTTATACTTGAATTATGTTGGTAAGATGGCTGTCAAACTTTTTAGAGACAAGTTAAAGACATGTAGACCGTGTTTGGCATGAATAGAAACTCGGTACATTCATCGTGTATCGCATTTCGGTACGGACGAAAACATCGAGTCTTGAGGAAAAAAGGAAGTACTAACTGCGCAGAAGGAAATATTTACAGTTGTGTTTTACTACATGATGACAAGATCGACTTCATCTATTTTATGAACCGTCAGGGTGGTCGCACTGTTTGTGATGCAAGTGTGGCTGAAACGAACGTAATGCATAACAATGGAAAAGAAAATCAACAGAGATTGGAGAAATTACGTGGTCCGCGGATAACACTGCAATCCGTCTAAACAAATATACACACATACACACGCGGGACAGTGCTGTGGAAATTGTGACACGAAACACAATCCAGAAAAGCATCGTTTGTGAACAGAAACATAGATGGCAGGTCGTCTTTCTCTCGAGGCAAGGACAGAATCATTCTCACATTAATCGAGAGTAATATTTATTCAACTTACCACTGTAAATATGAATGAGGTCTGATTGCGTACCTTCCTATAGGATACGATGTGCAATTGCCAATATTTTCGACAAAGACGGTGCCATCTATATAGCCAGAAATAACTTTCTGATTGGATGCATGTGAAAGCAAATACTCATCCAGGGCCTTTTTGTTTGTTGTGAGCGCGCGCAAGGCCTGATAATGCAATACAATGACTCTTATCAGCGGTCACGAAGTAACGCTTCATCAAGACTAAAAAGCCTTCGGATGCGCTACCTCTACAACAGATTCCCTAGAAAATGACGAAACAAATATAGAAGTTCCAATAACCGAAATCCATTTACATATTAGAAGCACATTTACACAGAGAATACTAAGGGCGTACGAATAAATCTCAAGTAAATATAAACGACGGAAACGAAGTTAACTTCGTGTAACTTCCATGCGAAGTTGATAGCAGAAATAACAATCGTTCTCGCAACTGATTGCAGGAATAATGTACAGGGCTATGTGCTTCCCGTCGAAACATCCTTTGACTTAATCTGTTACCGTTAATTTACCACTGCTTGCGCAGAGCCAGTCATGCTTGTACGTGTGTAGAGTACAAGCGAAGGTCAGTGAATGCAATTATTCAGGTTGGCTTGATGCATCTTATGAAGACACCAACTGGTGAAGTTCAATCGATAATCTCGAACGATCTGCGAAGTATCGATAGGTAGTGTTCCTAGTTATTTCAGCTACCTATCTGTTACATGCTATATCATGATATTACCTACTGTAAATCTAACCTGTACGTTGTACTGAACCAGCAGCGGAACCTATATTCTGATGCACAAAATCACTGTCAACCCGCAGGGCATCATGTGTCATATTAACTAGTCCACTTTATGCAGATCCAATTGAGCCCGCTAACGCTCCGCGCCCCCGGTGGCACCGTTGGACCACCACTCTCTGTATAATAATTAGTGCAGTAACAATATATATATGACAATAAGGAATGCATTATATGCATTTTATACTTTTACTATGTCGTGATATTTTATATGGAATAATGTTGTAAGCATCATTTGAAACATTATGTGTAAATAAAACATACCATACTGTAATACTGTGACATCAGCAGCGACAAAAAACAAGCTTGTCTCTTATTTTTGGCTTACCATTAGCAAAATAGTGACTACTCTTCGAAAAGACAGTGACAGATCCATACTTCTCTTAGGTAGGTACGGTCTGTACTGTATGCTAGTTCGTCTAACAACACTCAGCGTCGGATAACGAAATCGTTATCCTATCCTAAGTAACCTTCCAGGGTTGGTTTGGAGCAACGACAATTTTCCATTTTCTAACAGACGCCTCTGCGGCTTTCATTGAAGACTCTAACTGCTATTGAAAGTTCGTATTCGAGACAATACGCAATAAGATAATCTGAGATTATTCAGATGAGAAAGAGTAATTGGAAGAAACATGCCATTTTTTACGGATCTCGCAGAGGTTGTCCCACGACCGAAGAGAAGTTGCCAATCTTTTTTCGACGTACTGCTACTAACCCATCACACGGTGGTCGCGTGCGATAACTCAAAGTTGGACTTCACGCGATTTTTCCTTGCTCGTTTGCTTGGTTGCTTGCTCAATAAGTGATCGGGTCAGTTCGGTGTCTCGTCATTCGTCTGACTTTCCTAGCTAGCCTTCATCGTTCCTCGTCGGAGTTTGCTGTTCGCACATAGACACTATAACCGCTGTTAGGAACTACCTTGATTGACGATCAACGCTGATGCAAAAACAAAAATAGCCGGCACTGCTGCGCTAAACGCTGTTGCTTCAGACGGCTGGTCTTCACCACGAAATGAAGCGAATTCAGGTCAGACCTAAGGCACCTCACGACTCCCTGCGCCTAGCAGCTAGACATACTACTACTGCAAAGTTCCGCCAGGTGTGAGTTGATACTACCGAAATATTCTCGTTTTATACAGATAGTGAAGTTTTATACTATTTCCGAGCTGTGCCTTTACTGACTAGTTCCCGAAAACATAAACGTTTGTTGATGTTCGATCTTGAGACTAATATTAAGAAGCAACGAGTTCGCAACTAGTTTTTGCTTCATATAAGATACTCGATTGTGTAAAATATCGACGACGACAAATAGATCTGCCATGGAGGTAAATTTAAAAATGTATTGACGTTTTTTCGGCGCCCTTTATAGTGCGAGACCAGTACGATCGCCAAACACTCGCGTATTTGCGATGGTTGTCTTGCGTCGGTCTATACTTTGTTTGGTAAACCAATTTTCGTTGCCAACAGCAAAACATTCATACGGATACACGACGTTCGTATTTGCTTTGTATTCAAACGGATTTCAGAGTACGTGAAACTGTCATTCTGTATGCTACAGGAAAAATTGAAGAAAAAAAAAGATGCGCAAAATTTTCCCACATCGAAAACGTCTCCGGCACGTGTATTTTAGTTCGAAGGAGGCGACTTATTGAAGAGACAGAAAATCGTAGAAAACTGATCAGATAATTCTAATTTTATAACAAAGTTGTAAACCTAATCCGCTCACATATACTAATTTGAAAAACATATTCTATTAGCCCGTAATTTAGCCTACGCTGTACTGATGGTAGGATACGCTGCTTTACCGTTTCATATTATCTACTGGTTAGATTTATCTAACTTAATGTTGAATTTGCTTTTCTTCTAGTAACTTAGTTACTAAGGTCAAAAAAGCCACCTAAGAAGATCGTAACATCTACCAACACCATCGGGGCCTGAAGTCAGCCGTCAAAGCTAACATTTTCTAGGAGGTTCATCACGAAAAACAGTACGTTTTTACCTACTGTTAATGAATGCTTTGGACTAATGTTTGGCAGTGAAGACGAAAAAAGAGCTATCCACACGCTTCTACACTTTAATAAAATCCTGACAACGAAACATTTAAACAAAAAACATTAGAAACATACCCAAGCAGCATTTTTCAAGAATGATCCCGGCAACATTAATATTGATATAAAGGCAATTATAAAACGAGTAAATGTTGTAGACCGCGCGACTTTGGGCTTGAGGCCATGTTTTCGGTCTGTTCCTCAATATTAACAAATTAAAATAATCAAATTTATGAGACCACAATGGTAGTAATACGTAACTAGAACTTCATTCAACTAGCGCTAGCCTTACCAGCGACATATACAATACCAGTATGATTGTTAGTAAGTAGACCAATGTGCTTTGGAGGGCTGTACATGTCTTGGGTCGAGCGCTACCTATTTTACTTGAGTAAGCACCGATTGAAAGGTTGAATACACTTTTTAAATACATATGCCTGTTTAGGCTCGTGGGTAAATTCTCAAATTGGCCTCTACAGTTAGCAGTGCCTGTGAGAAAAACTATCGAATCTTTTTAATACTTCAATTCGTAAGAATTAATTTGTTTTTCTAAGGAACATAATAACATGAATGCGTCTAGTTTTCTATTGATTTAGTATACTAATGAACGTAATCAGAGCAAACAAACATGATTCGGACAAAGTGAGCACAAAGCTAATGTTAAATAATATAATGACATTGTATTTGTTTAATTATTATACAGTTTCACAATCTTCGAATAGCACTTTGCGACCGTCCTCTTTGTGCATTTCAAACGTCAAAAATCGAATTTGAATCATCTTCGTTTTCTTCAGCTGTATATCTACGATTTCCGCCGCTCAGCTTCGTATAACATCAGTGCTACAAATATAATGGTATCTAAATAATAACTGCAGTAATAATAATAGTATGAGTAAGGGTAATGATAATTACTATACTATCTTCTTGTTGATTCAAAAGTAATGAAAAATGTCTGTTTATCGTTCAGTAATGGGCATCATTTTGTAATGCCATTTTCGTCTAGAATTATATCATATTTACATACCCGCTCTGATCGATATTGGGTGCACTGTTTTCCACATATATGGTAACATTTGTTTTGCCTAATAAAATCAATCGTTGACGTATATTCGCATAGATAGTTTTTGTCTCAAGCTTCCGTCTGCTTTTCGCTTCTACTCTATTTTAGCGTGCCAGCCATTGGAAAGTATAGCAAAAGCTGCTTTCCGGTTCGAAGCTGTGCCGCGTTCCTTCGATTTCGAAGGAATGTAACTAGCTGACGTTGCTTTCAAGACCTCTACCAGAAGTCGACACTACTAAGATTACATTCATTTTCATATGTATAATATAATTATAGCTATACCGTTGCTTAGTTTTCTAACTAATTCTTGTAATCTTTATAATTATTAGCAATTTTGTTTGTGTACGAGTAGTATTTGGTAAACGCATATGACGGACATCTATGAGGTGTCTTTATTAGCTAGGATGACACACTTATCTCAATCATTACAATTACTACGTTATGATGATATTGTCATTATGCTTTTTACATTTCTAGCTTTCTCGACCGTAACATAACAATGATCATATCTTCGTTTTGTAAACACTTGAAATGGTCTTTCCGCTATCTAAACTAGATGATCGCATTTCAATTTACTGCGTAGTGACGATATTTTGCTGCCTTATACACACTTTGGTGTTATGGTGCCAACACAAAATAAGCAGAATCGTACAGCTCCATCATTTCAATATAATACGAGAAACGTAATCATAACAAAGACATAATAATGTAATCATACTACAATGGCTAACAAAATCGTTCAACTGTTTTCAATGTAATGAGTAATGTTTGCCTCTCTATATCTTATACTCTTATCTATATTAATATGTGTAAAGTGATTTGACTGCTCCGGTTGTGGCCACGCACTCGAGGCAAACACATGTTGCATTGAAGAAGAATTTGTTGAACTTCGGTCATGCATGATTTACTAACAGGGTTTGTCCGCGCTGTTAACGATGACTGATCTTCCATCTCGTCCCGACTCCGTCGGCATTCCTGCCTGCGTATGTCGATAGGCTGAAACTGGTCGATATGGTAATGGCGCTAGTAAGGGCTATAGCATATATGTCTGTTATGTTTAGCAAACCATGTTAGGATATTAGTGCTAACTACAAGACGCTATTAACGCGCCAGAAGCGTGAGTCGAAGTGTCCGTCCAAGTAACTGAGTACCGTTGAAACGTTTAACAGCTTCTGCAGCATCCTGGGGGTTGGCAAACGCCACACGAGCATCTCCTGTTGGTTGGTTCTGTTCGTTGTACCTGAAGTAGGCGAAGGGCAAAGCAAAAAACAAAACGACGATTAGGGTTAAGGGTAACACCGAATTAGAGGTACCGTAAGTTTAAACGATGTGGCAATATGAAAATCAAGCAGCACGAACGGCCAAGAAACTGTCTGCGATTTGACCTATATAATTCCACATGATCTCATATCGATGACCGAACTTTCTCTATATCTCATCCAGATCTATCATCTGTTGGCTTTGTGCTTGACAACTTTAAATAACACAACGAAATATATTCTAGCTTGAATTTTGCGCGCTGTGCTTTCGAACAAATACGATCAACTTGCAATATACCTAAAGAGCAGATAATGGACGCCTGAGTAAACTAGGCACAGGGTGCAATCTCATGAACATGTATGCAGTAACTATCAATTGAGTATCTGCCAACCTGCGCATAATGAGATCTTTTCGAATGTTGTAGTCCTTGAAAACTTCAATTAGGTCCTCAACACCTGCCCCATAGTTAAGGTTGCAGATAGCCACAACGCATTGCGGATTCGCGAAGGGGTCCGTGGGTGAGAGAATCGGCAGTTCAGGAAGTGCGGCCTTGACAGAAGGTGGCACCACGCTGCCTCCGTTGTGAGCACCTCCCATTGGGTCTCCCATCGGCATACCCATGCCGGCTCCCGGTCCCGCTGCTGGATATGGCATAACACCGTTCATGGGCGGAAATTGTTGATGTCCTTGCGGTCCCCTACCGCCACCACCGCCTCGCCCACGACCTCGTCCCCTGCCCCTGAAAGGTCCTCCAGCAGGACCATCAAATCCTTGTGGGCCCATCGGGGGCATACCAAATGGCGGCATGGGAGGAGCGGAAATAGGAAGGTTCATGCTATTTCGCATAAACTCTACTGTTACCGCCTCAATAGTCAATGTGTATCCATAGTATGGCTGGCCACTCATGTTCGCGACGACCGCAGCATCCTCGGCGTTCAGACATTCAACAAACGCGCAACTTGGTTCGCGGGGATTGCTGCCATTTTTTATGTGGATCTGATCCGTTTTGACACCGAGTTCGAGGCACATATCTTTAATTTGGCGATCAACGCAGTCGAATGGTAAGCCATGTATGGATAACACTGTCTTTGATGGATCGAGGCCGAAGCGGCCAGTTGGAGGTGGCATCGCAGGTAGGGCGGGCGGGTCTTCGATGTTTGAAAACCTCGACGGCCTCTTTTCGTGGTTTCGGGGCGGGCGTTGAGCTCCAGTTACTGTTCCTGCTGCAGTTCCTCCTCCAGGACGGCGTTTCTTCTCATACAGCTCCTTCGATTCCGTGAAAATATGCTTATTAGCGACTAATACCTCGACATTGCGATGCTTAATCCGTTTGCCGCATTGGCCGAGTGAAAGCTCCAGATCATTGTGAGAGGCTAGCTTAGCAAAACAGTGTCCCACACTATGTCCCGCTTGGTTGTACTCGATAAAGATCTCCGTGACGTTAATTCCACTAAGGAACTCCCTCACATCGTGCTCCGTTACTTCAAAGGGAATGCCGATAATGACCACTACCAGATCCTGCTCGATAGGCTTGGCCCGTCCGCCCAAAACGAGTCCCTGACCGGGACGATTAAAACGAAGAGAGTCCAACTGGTGCGGAGTTTCTACGTAGAATTCCTCGCCCTTGAGGAACTCAATCCTGTCAATGGACTTCATGTGCACCGGAGTCTGGCCAAGCAGCTCCCCGTCAAGCCTTTGGACAACCTTGGCGTCGTCCAGATCTTTGACATTGATAAAGATGACCGGAAAGCGAGCCTCCCATTTAAAGCGAATACTGCCATTCGGGAGGCTAACACCACAGAAGAAATGCTTAACATCGATATAGTTCGGGAGTTGCTGCATGCCCGACATTTTGAAGTGTAATGTCTCGATAGTAACCCCGTTCCCATTAGTTGTTGCTGTAGTAGAATTTGAGTTCGTCGAATTCGTACTGTTAGCGCTGCTTGCGTTTGAACCCCCGGCGTTAGCATTTGCCTGATTCTTGAACATGGGAAACACAGGAAGGTTACTGGGGGGTGGCGGAGTGGCCTTTCGAGCTGGAGTGGCATCCGGAGTCGGGAGAAGGGCGTTCTTTAGTCCGGCGATCTTAGGGACCGTAGGAAGAGTGACAGCCGGTGATACGTTCGGTCTGGGTTGGGCCAATTCAGGAATGGTGGGCAAAGCGGGAACTGTAGCAGTCTGTTGGACGGCCGCAGTTTGCGCGAGGGCTTGCGCCATTACCAGTGGATTGACCGGAAGCCCACCTTGCATGCCTTGAAGCAAATTGGTGAAATTGGCTGGTAGCCCTCCCAAGCCCGGTAAACCTATTAGAGATAATGCGGCACCGCCCAGGGCAGCAGCTCCCGGCTGCATGCCAGGCTCCCACACGGGTGTATCGTTATTTTCCGATGCTGGCTGTGATTGCTGATCACGCTCGCCAGGTAGATCACGACTGTTGCCATCTTTCATATCATCGCTTCGTCTCCTGTCACGTCCATTACGGTCTCTACGATCTCTGGATCTTGAACGGGACCTCCTCCTTCCCCCGCGGCTACGATTGTTTCTATCGCGGGACCTGCTTCGAGACCTTTTTCGGTCGCGGGAACGATCTCGTTTGCGCTCCCTTGATCGCGATCGTCTGCGATCCCTTGAACGAGAGCGGGATCTCTTACGAGGTGGGTCCTCCTTAATTACGACGACCTCGGGACTTTTCTTGGCTACTTCCAGTATTTTGGGTGCTGTTACCACTGGCAGAGGAACGACAGGGGCGGCGATCGGTGCGACCTGCGCTCTACTTAGCATATTCAGATGGGCTTGACGGGCCTGCTCGACGATTTTCTGCATTTCGTTGTTGGAGCTAAGAAGAAGCTTAATCTTTATGCCTTTGATTTCTTGGCCGTCCTTGGCCATTCCCTGGCGGGCGTCTTCGTCTGTTGCAAATGCAATGAAGGCATCGCCTCTGTCGCCGCCCACGATGTGGACCCCTCCTTCGGGGATCGACAAGCCTTCGAAAAACCGACGAATATCTTGCGAATTGGCCTCCCATGGGAGATTCTGGAGTCGAATAATGATGTGCGACATTGTCTATGTTGTGGATAGTCAAAAGGGAAGAATCCGAATTCTGAAAACCAACTTGTTTCCTTCAGTCCTAGAACAACACAGAAAGAAAGCCTATTACGATTCAATTGTTACACAAATTAAACATATTTGGACTTAGAAACTTATATACAAAATATATTAATTCAAGAAAAGTAACTATTGGAAATATACGACATCATTTTCTATTTATAGATAGGCAAATTTCAACCGCAGGAAGAAATCATCACAGTAAATGTAATAAGGGCATTTATGCCCCGTGGACTAATCATGGTTAATACAAAGCAAAGCTTCGATTTGGTTTACTGGAAATTTCAAAAGTTAACCAATATGATAAAATTCATGACGCCCAAAATATCCTACTCTATTATCGAATTATATATATTATACATAATTAATCATACATATGTATATTATTATATACGTATTATAATTTATCATAAAAATAGTAGAAATAGGCTATAATTCGTTCAGATTCAATATTCATGTCATCTTTTTGTAGTTCTGAGACTGCTCGAGAGATGACAAGTAGGTCTAGGAGTCGTGGGGCTGATTCACCGCTACATTTACGGTAATGATCACAGTCGTTACGAATCTAGATATACGAAACTGTGATCATCCTTAACATACAGAGAAAATGCACTCCTATCAATTAGAGAACCAATAAAAAAATAGCTCTAGGTAGGATGTATATCACATATCATGTAATACATATCTGTTCGTGTATTCTGATCCGCATTAGTTAAGCCCCATTGGTCGTAAACTGCTTACGGTGGTCTACCTATTCGAATTTGCGAAAAAACAATGTTGCCTTTTTCCTCCGGGCGACCTCGAAATCCGGCTTAAGTGATTGCTCGAGTATTGTTTAGCGTACTATGTGTACCTGACATGAACGTGGTATAATTACCTACTGTCTTACTAGGGTGTAAAATCCAATTAATAATGTAATTAATCAGTTTTTTTTAGTACGTATAATGATAGCCTGAAAAACGTCCGTAAGCATTACTAAATTCGAAAAGCAATCAGCGACAAAATTGCATTGTGACTGAGCTCTTTAGAAACACGTAAGAGCAATCAAGAACGTAGCCCTCATTCGAAATATAATGGCACTTTTTGCGCCTTTTTTGCGAATAATTAGAGCACCAAATTGATAGGAATGAAGCTTGGATAGAAAAAGGACAAAATTTTTTTTGTGACGAACAAATCTTCGATGATCATGCCAACTGATCGTGCTATCCGCTACCATATGAAATCTATGATTTCGTGTCGCTTCTCTGCCTATAGGTGCTCACTCAATGCAATTCTATACTTCGTAACCAAACGGAAGCTTTCATTTACTTGCTATGTTTAAGGAAAAGGTTACGCTTTTTTTTTTCCATAATTTCCTTAACTACAAGACAGCCTAATGCAACTCTACAAACCGTTCTTATGTATTTAGTAACCACTATGGCTGTTATTTCATATCATGAATTTGTTGACTGCTTATAGCATTCACTGTTGACTACGACACGCGTTGCTTGCGTGGCCCTTAGTATAATGATGCGTCACCAAAGAATATATATCCACTAAGTACTATGTAGTTCGATACCCATAATAGTCTGAGCATGAGATGCGTATTTAAAAAAACGTGATTCTATTTTTGTTCAGCCCATCAAAGCTATTCTTAATACTTTCGTTCCTATAATAATGCATACAGAGTTCATTTCCCATATATTTTCCTGTTAAAGTGCTGCACACACAAAATATACAAACTCCGAATTGTGGCTAGATAAATGGACTAGTAACTAAGCTATTAACTTGGCATTATTTGACTTTATCCTCTGCATTTAAATTGGAAGCATTTTCTCTAATAACTGGTAACAAGATGTTTTTTTTTTATGTTTACGACGGTCATTATTATTTACAACACCTCTGAAGTTTAAATTTTCAATTCATAGTGATTCATCATTTCATAGCACTAAGTCGAAAATTCTAGACTTTCGGATATTTAAGTTTTTTTTTGGTGCAGTTGTAAGCGTCTTAACAAGGACTTATTTCAGCGTAAGCAACTTCTGCATAACACCGGCTCACCCTTATTGACTTGTATTTTGATTACAGGACTCCGCATTTGAAGGAGAGTCACGTGTAGCAACGGAGATTCAGTCTGTACTTTACACGAGAATTTTCAAAGGCTTTCCAAACCTTTATTTGAATCGGGACATAATCCCCAATAAACCGAAAATAATATCCAAATCAATCACCGCTGCGATGATCGTGTTATTCATTTTTGTCAAATAAAGCAAACTTTATATCTACTTTAGTTGGAATCGACAGTATTGCGTTTGGTCGTATTAGACACCTTCACATCTTCTTTCATTTTAAATCTTGTCCATCTTTTTATTGCTCTACTTTTTAGGATTGCTATCGCGGAATATACCTAACGTCTTCGATACGCAACCGTCCTAAAAAAAATCTATACAACTGAAAGTAAGTGCCCCTACGTCGACCTAAACGGACCTTTCAAATGATACAGATTTGGCTGTTTTTGATGCGTCGCTAAAGTTTCATATTGATAAGTACAGCGTGCGATATAGCATCGATTCCCTGGATACTTTCTGCCTAGAGTAAAGGGGAAAGCTTTGCACCGGAATGTTCTGGGAAATATACGCAACGTTGAAATTACAGGGTAAAAAAGTTTGATTTTTCACATTATTACAGTTTAGTCTGGCGATTTTTGTTAAGACAATTTATAATTGTTGAATTACGAACTATTCCAGTTATTTTTTTTTCAATTTTTTCAAGAATTTTCAGTCTTTGGAATTATCATTTTCAAGTTTAACATTAAAAACTTGTCGCCATTAAGACTTTAACCGGAATGGATCTTGCTGGACTTATTTGGGGCTTTCCTAATAGATTTGTATGTTTTGAGTTTTACATAGGGCGTCAGATGGCTGACTCCCGGCACGAAAAAAAGTGTATCTATGCCAGGATTCGAACGTAGACCACTCTTTAACAAATCTAGGAGACGCAACCACAGAAGCAGCTCTTAACTTGAATAATAATGCTTCTTTAATTCCTAATCTTCCCTTCATTCCTTATTTTTTCAATTATTAATATAGGTAATTATGTGTTCGCTAATACTGAAATTTGGATCAGCGTGGCGGCAAACTTCTTATTTAGGCTTTCTATAACAACGCATTCACAGAAATGCATATTAGACTTCCAGGCTACGCCACCTTTATTTTTTTTCAAGTGCATAGCGCTTTTTTAGAGGGCAATTTCTTCTTTTTTAAGAATAGTGTGGTACTAATTAAGTCAATTTGCACAACAGTCGATGAAATCTGACCATCTAGACATATATAATTTATTCTCTTCAATTAGATGAATACCGTCCGGATGATAGGATTAATTGAAATGGAAAAAGAGGATAAATAAATAAACAAAGTACAGAATTTGTTAGGTGTGGCACGAATCAAATTTTAGAACAGACTGATGAATAACTGTAGCGTGACAGCAGGGCCGTTAGGTCACTCCAATGAGAGAACGGGATACGAAGAATGGAGCAACTGCAGTGAGATAGCCGATAAACTGACTGAATCAGGAAAATAGTACTATAGTGATGGGATGGTAGCACTGGTGCCGCAGAATCTGGACTGATCGCAACACGACATAACTGTAAATGTGTAGGTCAGCATCCGAACTATATTTCGTTAGCTGTCGTGCGAATCAAATCTCTCTTCTGCTGGTGCAGGCTACTCGACTGTAAGGCCCCATTTTCAGATTGCCCTTTTTGCAGTCCTTTACTCGGAATTCCTTCTACAGCTCAAAGGGGTTCATGTGAACTACACTTTGGTAGGCTTTTGTAATAATAATAATAAACTATGAAAACTGTTAAAATGGCTGTTGGATATTTACGTGAAGCTCTACGTAAGAGGGCTATTCTAGGTGCCTATCAAAGGGATTCTTATTGAGCTGCTATTTATGTTCCTATCTCAATTGTTTTAGTTGATAATGTCGTATGAAAGGTAAAAACTTACGTGTAGTTTTAAAATAGATATTTCGGCGAAGAAGTTTAGAAACTCGAGTGATCGTATCAATTTACCTAGGTAACGTTTCAAAAAATGATGCAAATCTGTTCCAGGGCTATTTGAGCGGGTTTCTAACAAACATCAATTGGAATTATACGCTAAGTGTAAGGTGAATCAAATCCGTTTCTATTGGAGCAAGTTGATGAAATAGTGGGTTGGGTAGGCGTTACTGGTGCAGGGTTACTGTTGATGTAAAGCTTAATGTGCATTGGGTTTGGTGTAATATTAGTAAATTCAGTCGATCAGTACAAGACCGGCGTGGGCTAAAGCCCACGACTCGTTCTGGTGCTCCACTGAATGTGAGCATAGACTTCCTTGATTAGTCAGGACACAGCACATCTATGTGAGACTGAGCTCGAGCTTCGTAAACTGATTACTTCGTACAACAATAAACACATTGAACCCGTTACATTGTTATTTACGTATAACTATCAACAGCAGACTTAAATTGCAGAGCTGATTCTTTCCATATCACGACTCGTTTTACCATTGCATTTTTGCTACGCAATCAACGCTCTTGTCACCTATTAATTCTCTTTTTTTTTGTTGCCTATTTGTAGTTGTTAACCCTAAATTAGGAAGCTGGTGCAAAAGCTACCGGTATTGAAATAACCCACTCAATTCCGTTAGCTCCTGGAACAGCTGGTAAAGGCAAGTAAGCGCAAGGTGCAAATAAAGGGTCGCCGAATTGATATGTCATGGAATGAAGTCGTTTGATAACCTAGTGTAGTTTTGTAATTTTCGCATTTGATACTTGAAGAAAGGCTGCCCGATCTGATAACTTTTTACGATTTTGCCCTGTAAACTTCAACTGGCCTATAACTACCATACTGCTTAGGGTAAATGTGAAGTTAAGCCGAGATAGCATGCTGGTCGATACTAGCTCTCACATGTTTAATGTGTTGGTCTCGCACATTGCTAGGATCTCTAGGATGACCAAGTAATTTTGGATAGCATGTATCGAAGGAAATTGTTTCAAACAAAGTCGGTACATCGTACTTGATCTATTAAAAACTGCTTGTTGGACACAGAACTTCGATGAAAAGAAGTTACGTGTCAAACCTTCTAAGCTCCATATTGTTAATTATACTGAAAGCCAAGTGGAAGCCTTAACTAAACTATGAGACGGTTTACATTCAACTGTTTCTGGCATAAGATATGCTATGGTCGCAAGTACAGTCTTTGAAATCCAGTAAACCTGTAGTTTTCTTTCCTGCTTCAAACGTGTCGGACCGCGTTGTTAAGCCGTCCTATAGCCGCGCCAAAATATCTGAGCAAAATCAATAAATATTTCGTACACGTTCAGAGTTACTTCCCTAGGTGCGTTTTTTGAACCAAAACTAGCGAAGATACGATCGCTCACAACATTTAGAACGATAGCCGGTTGAGACAGCACGCTGAGAATCGACTGTGTACTTTGTATGCCTATCATAGCCATTGTAAGATCTGTGAATCGCGGTCGTATCACGGAGAGTTTAGCTAAGCTACGCTGTGTATTACGAACTGCGTTTGACACGTATGCAATCATCAGTGATACGGTATTATGTTACTCTTAACGTTGAAACGCGCGTTCTCCACTAAGTTTTCGATGGAACAGCTGCGACCATTATACGTAGTCGGTTAGCTACCTCAAATGTGGATCATTAAGAATCTCTTCTGGGGCGGAACCAAAGGTGTATAGGCAAGCTTCAGCCGCGCGTCGATTATCGTACGCGTCCGCAATGCATTGTAAAGCATTATTTCAAGTTAAATACAATGCTAACACATCTCTATAAGGACTACAACACAGCGGTGAAGTACAAATTCGAAGCTCATGAAACAATTACATACAAAGCCCCCAAGCAGCGTTTATGTGACAAGCTCGGGTCGAGTAGCCGTTGTCGTGCCTAGCATTGTTAGTCAGGCGTACAGACTTGCGTGTGTAAAAGTTCACTCACGTTTCGCGTTTCCGTTTATAAAGAGTAGACAGTGGGACGACAGGCAAATTTAGTAGAAATTCGTGTCCAGCATTTGCGACCAAGGTGTACACGTCAAAAAACTGAAAACTATAGATCTCCTTTGGGAAATGACGGTATTCCGGAAACTCCAGCTGGGCCTTTAAATTATGTCGAAATGAAAACGCTCAAACGAGAATAACTTAAACGTAAGGCGGATTTATATGCCAACTTACATTTGGAAAGACAAAAATACGTCATCGCTTAACGGAGAGATTAAGTTTCGTTCAACGTGTTTATCCCTACACATGCAGCAAATTTTACCAAGAAGCAGTTTCTTTAGTTTGTTAACTTAACTCCTTTAGCTTCTTATTCTATGGATTAGCATAATCTCAATAGCTCCATACAAGAGTATCTACGAACTTCTATGTGCGGAATAATAAATTGTAAAAGCGGAGCAGGTACCATTATTTTGAGGCTTTATAGTTACGTCTTCACAGAACAGTAATTAGTTTTCTTTGTTATAACAATCTTACTATTTCATTATATTTGTGAATGATACATTTATATCTGTATTAATAAAATTGCCAGATGGACTTTCCGGCCAAGCGGAGTAACATTTTGCCGATCATACTGGCGTAGTCTCCATATCTTTAGTAGTTATACAGAACAGCAGTGATCTTATTCCCTGTGAACGTTCCTGAAAATTCTATCCTATGCAATCTTGCTAAGTAGCGTTCTGATATTCCGCTTACGCAACTACTGGTCTTTTTTAGGGGCGACCAACAAGTGCACAGCTAATAAGTTACACGTTACTAGCTTCAAGATTGCTAATAAAAGCAGCTTTTGTTTTCTCATTATTCGGACACCCTTGCGCTACACGGTACGGCCATTCATTAAGAGGGGACCAACATAGCCAGGGTAGCCACTTCATTCTATTTACCCATCTTTTCGCTAATTTTTATTCTATTTGACTCAGTTCCTGTTTTGCCTTTGACTAAAGCATAAGGTGATTAATGGAAACAATACAACTGCCAAACACTATCACATAAGCGATCCCCTATCGTCGACATTCGTTCTCGAATCTAAGCAAAATAAATTAGTGTTTCTCGAGTTTTACGTCCAGTACCGCTATTAAGAATTATTTTAGCCAGCCGGCCTTTTCTAACACAAAATAAAGTGTGTCTACGCTTAGCTGCGAACCTAAACCACCACGCGTCCCTAACATTAGTAGGTAAATACGTTACCCATTACGCTATCACGGGACCAATGCGAGCAATTTGGAGGGATCGAGCAGGACTATATTCCTTAGTCTTCCTATTGCTCAGGTTCTGTATCCGGCTTGTACATGTACCTGACAAAGATGTAAATAGATGATTAACTATTGATCAGATTCTTTTTGAATCTGACGCCACTTTCGTTGGACTGAAAGCTCATTTGTTCTTGGCTGTCACTTACACCGATTCAAAGCATAATTTACAAGTGCACAGTGTGGTTAAAATTTCAACTAAACTGATCACTGCCTCACCGACGTACGTAATCAACTAGTTTTCGAGAGAAATTAAAATGGCACAAACTTATTTTGCATGATCTTCGTTAACCTAGAATTAGTCGAATATTCTAAATTTACAAAACTGTCATTGGTAGTCTTAAACGGTAATAAGCACTTCTCGATACAAGACCGTTAGTATCGCTATGATATTTTCTAACAGATTTCAAGTAAAATTAAAACAAATTTCAGAGAAAACTAATGTTCGGGCTCTTCAAGCAGACAGTCCTTTAGTACGACTGTCGATTACTATCATAATTTGCATTGTTACTACTAACGTATGATGGTATAACATGTGATGAAATAATACATTATTACTATTGCATTGCTGAGGGCAAAACGTAACATCGAATGTTATATGTTGCTACATGCTGATATATTGTTTATGTATCAGCCATTCAATGCCGATTTCCTATAGTTCTGGTTGCCTTAAGAAGTTCACTATGTCGTTATTGTTCGAACGAAACAAACCTATTAGGTCCCGAAGCAAGCATTAGTAACCCCGAAATCCTTCCTCGCAAGCAGTCATTAGAAATTTTAGTGGAATAATCGCACTTTCAAAAAGATTCATTCATTCATATCTGTTACTATATACAAACCTGTTCACTAGTTATAATTTTACTTGACTACTCGCAATAATCGTTAACAAGTTCACAAAATGTATCGTCCTACAACGAACTAAAAATCTCCACAAATATACTTAAATGTGTTCCACCTTTGCATAAATTAACTACGAGATATAAACTATATTTAATTGTTTGAAGAAGTATTGATATCTGCTTGTTATATACAGCGTAAGTATCAAAGGGCACGTATTTCAGTTGCCTTAAGTACACTAAATGTACTCTCTCCTGGCTAAAGGAACCTAACTTCCATTGAATAAAGAAAGCCATTTATATCAAATATAAGAATATATATGTATTGCAGTAAAAGATAGTTATTAGGAGTAAAGTTCCATAGAACACCAACTGAAACACGCAAGGATTTCATCCGTAAAAACAGTAAATTGAGTTCTGGTCTGAAATGCTATCTAAAAAAGCCAACCGACAGCTCGCTCTAAACAAATAACAACCCCATAGTTGGAGCTCACCAACTAAATGCTTAACTAATTTTTAGTTGTTACACCGAACTATCTGGATTTTTCAAAGTACGCGTCCAGTTTTCACACGATACTTGTACTTATTGTTTCAGTTTGAAGCAGTTGTTATGTATAAGACTTGTTCAAGCTAACTATTTTCGTAATGATATACCACGCTACCATAACCAGATCATGATAACAAATAATGGACAACCACGGTGGCCTATCACTTAAGATTGATCGAATCCGCGAGGCCTCTGCCATCAACTTCTGTGAACCCAATCGCAGCTTCTATGTACGAACATCGAATACTTCAAATAAGTGTTATACGTACTAACAAAAGTTGAGATTATGTGATAGTGGATAAGTGATAGATAATACTAGGTTGTCAAGACGATATCGTGACCAAATACCAACACCGATACCAACGCTGCAAAACACAATGAGCTAAATTCGAGATCATACCTAATTTTTGTAATCATTGCAGCTATTCCCCATTCCATTACCGAGTCTAGATGCAGCTCTTTTGGATTCAGATTTTGATCTAAACTTTAATCACATCAATTACTTTATTAAAACAATTTCAGTATTTGAGACACTGTCACTGACATCTATTTAATTCGATGACTGAGATTAAACTAAAGGTACGGCTGGTTTGATTGGCAAAGGAGACGGTCCCGTGTAGAAGTCAGGTTACTCGTTTGCTTAACAACCTACCACTAAAGTCATCTGACACAGATACAAGACACGGACCGTTTCAAACATGTGGTAAAAATTGGGAACACGGATGTGAATACTTGCGTACTATGTGCGTAGGGTGAAGCAGACGATGTGGAATACAAGGCTACGAGATGTGAGGCACTGCCGGTAGCCCAGGAAGATAGGACAAAAACATATCCTAAAAACACTAGTCCCCCGTATAGATATGCCTATTTTAAGCGTATAGGTACTCTATAGCTTGATTGTCTAGGAAGTCAAGGTTTTTCAGTGACGATTTAAAAATCGTACAACGTAGTACAACTATCGACGGCAACACGGCAGCTATTGGGCTTATTCTCGAGACCTATTCGTTTCCCTTTTATAAGCGTACAAGCAAGACAAGTAAACATTGCAAAATAGAAAGCTAGCATTGTACTTTATGCATTATTATTTTTCAGCACAAATGGGAAATTCTACTCTAAGGTCAGTAGTAAAAGACGCTTACCGACATTTTCTTGGACACAGAAAAGACATTTTCTGTTAAGCGTACGTCCTGTAAATTCGATTACTAAAGTTGTTTCGCCGTAAACAGCGCCTCCTTATTACAAATCAGTTCGAGACTATCTTCAACGCTGCATTGTTGTCCAAGAACGCTGCATGTAAACTCAGACCTAACTGATGATGGAAAAAGGTACGCGTATTGTGTCCAATACCGTATTATAATAGTATTTGCCGTAAAAATACACTGCTATATACATTGCAATAGGAACCTTATAACCTCTAGAAGCGTTGATGCAGAATAAAATATCTGGCTAAGTATAGTTAGCTAACTTAGTGAAATAACAATCACATAGCTATTGTAGCTCTAGCACTATCCTGCATAAAGTTAAACTTCACATAATAGTAATCATTTTGGTACAAAACAGTGGCACTATCTTCCTATAAGATCTACAACTTCCTTGTCAACAACTTTCAGCATCTTGGGCCGGAAATGACTAAGGTTAGCACCGACTGCACCGTCAGTTCTTCGCGCTCGGTTTTCTGTAACCGTACCCCACAGCAGGCGTCATTAGCTATTCTAGATTAAAGCCGTATTGGTTATTTTATCAGGGCTATGGGCCATTTTTACGTAGAAAGTGTCTGTCCTATACGTGGCAATCTCGTTTTGTTCCGAACATTACTTCTTGATGCCACACGCATGTAACGAACTAACTGAGCTGGGAAGTCGAACATACAAAATTAATGAAACCCCATGGGCTGTGTAGTAATTATTATAAATGGTTGTGCTAATGAAACGGAAAATCCTCATGAAATTCGCGAAGTGAATAAACAGGAGTACGTTCTGTGAACATTAGCGTGGCGCCGAAAATACGCGCATCAATAAATCCACCTAGTGAATGGTTCTCACTCTGATCAATCAGTCAGGAATCGGGTCACCGGAACTCGGATTGGATAGACCACTTCACTGCCGCTTCGGAGGAATCGATCGGAGAACCGTCGTGTTGACTGATGAGCAAAAGAGGAAAATCAGAGAATCACGAACTCCGTATCCATGCCTTACACAGTCGCTGAATGGCTGGGTGGACACCCTACGCATAGCCAGCCACAGTTATAGTTTGGCTGTTGTCACACGGAAAATTGAACATTTATCGAAACTTAGTAAAAGAGATCACGTCTCTATTCTTTGTCGATACTCATCAATACTCAAATCTCATCAATACCTGTTTGACTCACTTCATCAATATACACTTATTCCCCCAGGATCGAACTGAAGTACCCTTAGCTAGGTAGTAACTCTTGGCTATGTACAGCGTCACTGTGCCGACCGGGATAAAACATATCTAAATCCCGTCTACTGTCTTAGAGCAAAACGCTAAATGTTTGCTATCAAAATCACCCTTTGCCTGATGCCGCTATCCTCTCATATTCGAACGACCCCTCCAAACTTGTACTCGTACCGCTCCTCTGAATCAAAATTCGATATCTATTCGCTTGAGCAAGTTGTGTGAATCTAGGCATATAAGCAGAATGCCGACACTTTTCGCAATCACGCACTCACTAGCAAAAAGCGTATGACTCAACACGCATTCTCTCTTCTCTGAAATTAGTCAAGAGGCAACCCAATGTCAATCTCGATTTATGTACAATTTGTTCATTTATTTCTCTTGTAACAACGAATAACAGAAGAACTCGACTATCCTTCCCATATCGTCTATCCCTTTTTCCTGCGTCTCGACACATTTTCGACAGATTTTATATATATGTTTATATACTTAATTTTCTATATGTATATATACGTATATCATTTATATATAATTATGTAAATAAAACTGTACACTCTAGTTTAATGCGGTTCGGGATGCTTGGTCAAATTCGGTCTTATGAGTATTCCCAGTTTCGGGTTTTATGACAGCCCTCCGAACCGGGCTACGAACTACTGCATATTTTTTTGTGCTTCAATAGTCTTATTACGGTTATTTTTAGTATTGTTTGTTGTTCTTTTTGTCGTTGTACTTAATTGTTGCTGTGAATTTTTAACTCTTTGTTGCTGCCGTCTTTTCCACCTGTCACTCTCCTTCGGATACGAGTCGTATTGACACCTCGTTGTTCAAGTATTTTCTGGTTTTTATTTGCCACTGTAGACCACTGCAGATTCACTCTGGTGATCTATTCGAGTCATAGCAAATATGATTTCCTAAGACCATTGCCACACACACGCGCAAGCTCTGTGTATGCAATAAAGAGAACATTGTTGGAGAACCTTCGAATCCAAGCATCGCAGGGACATAACTGTAAAATATTAGGACAAATTCTGTTACATCCTCTGCCCCGACAATGACCGCATGCTAACTAGCTACGCATATAGACATTTTGTCGGACATGGTCAAAATAAATTAAGTTATTACATAGACTAACGAATTCGCGAACTAACAAAAGCAAACGTATTTTCGTTTTTTGTCTCTTTGGCACTAAACAAGGATCTCTCAACCGTTTGGTCACCGCAGAGGTCCATCTGTCGCTCGTAATGTGGTATCATTACAGCTAGTCATAGTCAGTAGCAAAAAAATGGGCGCTATGCTGAGACACAGGCCCACCAAGCTACAATGGCCAAGTTAGTAAACCTAGGCCAACTTCACTGGGGGAATCGATCACACTGAGAAGTAACATGTTTATTCATGCTGCTATATTGCTGTTGTTGAATCACTCGCCTATAATAGGGAGTTTTTTAGAACTGAAACCTCTTGGCGACAAGACGCGCTACTATAATTGCCGGAGCCAGGATTGAGAGTGATTCGGCCACTCATTACTTTTTAATTCGAATGTTACTATCGAAACACGCAAATCGACGGCGAAATTATTAGAACCAGTCGTCAACGAATGACGGTAATTGATAGACGGTGGTACATCACACAAACTAGGTAACTTGTGCGCACTTAGATCTCGCCAAGTGTGGCAAAAGTTAACCCACGATATCGTGAAACTTTCGGCGCATACTGGTGTTGCTATCTGCTAATTACTACCAGCCGCGAATAAGTCTTAGTGCAATGGTAATTACAAATGTATCCTCATAGTGTACAGAACAGCACTTCCGTTTTCTAGTTTCATCACCACTTGCACATCTGTTTCCTATGTAACTTATTCCACTCGGCTGCACTTTGCTCACTTTGCCGATGCATCAAGCATGGATCCCTTCAGTCATTTCTCATACCTTGTACAGTTCATTCGATCAATGGCTAATTTTAATCGAGGCCTAAATCACCGTTTGTCTGTTTGTGGGAGTGCATCTCAAAGTATGGCGTATATAGGACCCATCATGTGAACCACCATAGTGGTTGATGGTTATCGTTAGGCTAACAGCTTTATGTGAATCTTCAATTTTCATTATCTTCATTATTACATCTCTCGGTTACCCTAATATTGTAACCATCTTTTTAGCTTGCTTCATCGTACTTTTCAACTCTATTCTCATATGTCAACAATATTTTCCCTAGTTGTCTTCGACATGAGCGTTCAACCGCGGTTGTAATACGATCTTTTTTTTTGATCCTTAAACGTTCTCCAAAGTGGAGCCGATACTTAAGATACGCCGTAGTGGACACCAATGTTGATGATGTTATTCTCGTTGTTGTCTACAAACCGCCAAAATCCCTCCACTCGATCCATTATCATTATTCTAGCATTGTTACTACTCATATTCAAAAAATTAACAACTCTCTCGACTATGACTTCGAGGAACCGAATATACTGTAGAACGGCTGCGTCACCGCGACCACAGCAACACAGAGGATGACTAGTGGGACAACGGCGCTTCGGCAAACCGTATTCAGTTGGCGTGCCACACCGCCATATTCTTTCGCCATTTCATCGAACTCTTTACGCATCTCTACCTTCTCTTCGAGGCAACGAGCGTAGCTTTGCTTCAGTGTACTAAGTTTAATTTGAAGGTTGCGCAACTCCTTGGCTAATTCTGTGTCGACGGCGCCAGGCGGCGCTACAGAAGGCGGGGCGAAGGTAGTCGATGCTGCTGAAACCTGTACATCCACGTTAGTCATTTTTGGTTTTGGCTTTTGTAAACCGGGAGGTTCCTGGTGGCCCGCAGTACGAAGGTCCCATATTTGTTCCTGCTGTTTCTTCAGTTCTGCGTTTTCCTTTGCGAGGGCATCCAGTTGTTTTGTTTGCTCTTTGTATTTGGCTACTTCCAGCTCGAGTTGCGCGTTCTCCCGCTTAAACATGTCTAGTTGGACTTGCAACTCGATTTTACATCCTAGATCAGCCCGGGTCGCTTCGATGAGGTTCTTCTGATCACCGAGCTCAGTCTGTAGGTCTGCTTTTTCCGTTTCGACCTTCGCTAGTTTTGCTTTAAGTTGTTGCAAGGTCTCTTCCAGCCGTACAATCTCTTTACTGTTTTTTGTCTCACCCTGAAACGAGTCGAGAGAAATTTTGTCTTCAGCCTCGCTTGCTGCATCTTCGATCGTAAGACCTTTCTCACTCACAGGTGACTCAACTTTGGGCTTATTAGCCTGTTTCTGTGCCGCTAGCTCGGCTTGTAACACAGCGATATTGTCCGTCAGTTTCATTAGCTCTTCGTGATGTTGCGCGATCTTTGACTCAAGTTCCTTTTTCTCACGTACGTGAGTTTCGAGCAGAGACTCGCTTTGCTGTTTCATTGCGTCACATTTATCGGCCATCTCTGCTAGCTGTCCTTTAAGTGCCTCATTAGATGTCTGCAGCTGAGTCAACTCCTCATTTGTGATCTTCTGCAAGTATTGCAACTCGTCACACTTTCGCAATGTCATAAGCTTCTCCTGGAGAATTGAACTGAGGGAGTCCTTTGCTACGCCCTCATACGTCTCCTTAGCTTGAACCAGCTTGTTGATTTCGACGGTCTGGTTGTTTTCGCCAATTGCTGCTAGCTTCGTTTCCAGAGATTCGATTTTGTTAAGGAGACGTTCCTCATCGATCATCGCCTCCCAGGATTGTTCGGCAGCACGCATTAACTGCTCGATTACGAGTTGCAATGACTGAACCTTATCGCGAAGAGCAGCCTCTCGCTGAATGGCGTCCATTACCACTTGTACAAGACTCTGGCGTTGGCCGCACGTTAACGAGCTGAACGCATCGCTTGTAGCATTCGGCAAAGGTCTTGCTTCTGATCCATCAGGATGAAAAAGGCGTGCCAATGCAATTACACAGCCATGCGTCACCTTCTTTGAGTTCTCAATTACGTCGACACCAAATTGCAGAATATCACCCGAGAAGATCTCGCGTGGGGACGACTCCTCGGCCCCCTTTGACAAACGATCGTTGTTGACAAACGTGCCATTCGAACTCTGTGTGTCCTGAATGAGGAACCGGCCATCCTCATACCAGAGTAACGCATGGTTTCGCGAAAGCACTTTACAGTCGAAGATTGCATTGTGCGCGGCCGGCTTGAATTTCGCTACCGAACGACCCACCTTAGCTGGTTCGCTGAGAGGTACGATACGATCATCGAATTTGTGCGAGTTTGGTCGCCACATTAGATGCGCGGTAGGTCCATTGAACGCCGAGGACAACCGGACAGAACCATCAGGAATGCTGTCCAAAAGAGACTCCGACTCCGAATCTGAGCCAGACATGTCCAGACTATCTCGCGCCATCGATCCGGCTGGCGTGGCTTCTTCTATGAACTCCGCACTTGACGGCTCGCCACACACGGCCTAAGGTTAGCACCCACAACGCATCAATACACCCAAAATCAAGTTCGTGAACAAGTCACAGCAGGCCCAAACGTCAGACTCGTTGACTAAACAGCTCGTATTTGCCTATCACAACCGTTTCTCTTATTATCTACAATAAACTGGTGATCTGATTGACTTACTATCTCACAGAAAAGATTTTTTGCTTTTTTGCCACGTCAACTGCTTCATATGTATTAGGATACTGGAAATACGGAGAGATCTGGCGCAGTTAACCCATCAAAGTCGCACTAATATCCAGGAACCTGCAGGCAGCATGAAGATTGGATCCGGATGAGAGCACCAATTACGGGAGAGCCTCATGCAGTCTTAGTACAACAGCAGCAATCAGGAAACGTAAAAATACCTACTTTTTTTATAGGTAAAGTTTTTTTAGCAGTCCTAGAAAATCGCTTCATGAAACCACCCGTTTTTTTTCGTCTTGTCTGTAAAACAATCATGGTTTGATAAAGAAGAATTATGACAAACGACTTACATCAACAGACGCATCTCAGTGACGCTTCTTATTAAAATTAAATAAAAATTTCAGTGATTCCTGATGATAGTAATTACTCCATCAGTATTTGAAGCCAAAGTCATTGAGACTAATCCTGAAATGAGCGACGCATCAACCCACGTCCTTCGTTCATGAAAAGGGTTTTTTCGGTCTCTTATAAAAAAAAGTTGCTCTTAATGGTTTCAGCCAACAACTACTTTAACTTCGTGATAGCTTGCTATTTAATGAAGAGACATGAGATGCGCACCCCGATTACTTCGTCGTGTCGGCAATGCAGATGTTACTGATGTACAGAAAAGCACCTCACCTTCGATTATACATGTAGATATGATGATTCTATAAACGCAGGTTTTGCTTCTCGATAAAACTGGCACGCCAGAAAGCACATTTAACGATCCTAATTAACTCAATAGAATCACGCACGCCTTTCTGATTCATACCTGTTCCATTTAGCAGACCAGTTAGCATGGCAAAAACATGTCAAGCAAATGCCTCTTCTATTAAAAAAAAAAAACACTTGGTGACTTTTCACCATCGACGCACCCACAACGAAACCAGGTTTAATCTAAAGCTATTTAGTTAGTGACATATGAAGATATAGGAAAACTCACTCGACTTCTAGCAGAACAATTATAGGTACTACGAAGATAGAAAGATTGAACGGCCTATAAAAGAAAATGATGAAAATTCGTCGATCCTGCAGGAGACTGGAGAAATGAAACCGTAGTCCGAATGCAAGAACTCACTCCTCAATCGTCAGAGATTTGCCAGGCCCATTCTTTCCCCATTTGGTCAGTCAAAGTTAAACCATTCTATACCTTTCCTTTCGAGCTTAAGGTTAAACCTATCTAGCGATAAGACAACTGATACGCTTCACCCCCGTTTTCACCCACAGATGTGAAGCTGTGATTAGTAACCTGTCCGCAAATGAGAATGAATAAACGGCGAAGTGGCGATATAAAGAATCAAGTTCGAACTAACTTCCACCCGTCGAGTGGATAATCCATTTCAGTATATACGTCTACGAATGTACACACTTTGATAGTGAATGCATGTTTGAAATTTCATACACCAAATATCAGAATATAGAACTGCATCAGAATCACAACGTGAAAAGTCTAAAAGACTGAATATAGATAATATACCTCTATTAGAGTCATTTACCTATTAGACTTATCTATCAATTTACCTATGATATCACACTATTTTCCTACCTTCAAAAAATAGTGAACCAGTTAGTGGCTGCAATGCTGTTTGCCACTGTCTAAGCGTTGTCTTATTTAAGAGAGCCACGCTGCAATGATGATCAGTCCGATTGCGTATTGATCATTCAGTATTAACTTGCCCTTTTCTTATTCAAATCTCTAGTATACGTCTTTGTGTATTTTCGTCATCGTAAATAGTTTGTTTGTCTGTATGTTTGTGGAACGCCAACAATCCAATTTCATTTTCAACAAATTTACCAGTGGAAGCTCGCGCAGATGAAGCAGTTGTAGACGACCTGGAACCCCACCGATGGGGTGTCAATCAACTCGAACTCGATCAGCCGACGGAAGAGGCCACGCTGTTGAAGTGCTGCTGAAGATGGACGCTGCTGGCGCCGATGAAGCTGGCGGAGACAATGGACGGAAAACCCTTTGTGAGCAACAAACGCCCCTGGGCTGAGAGATGTCCAAACGAGACCCTTATTCCCGCTGTAAAATCAGTGGCGATGGGGTCGACCACCCACACCGAAACGGATCGGATGGACACGACACCACCTCCTATTGCAGATTAGAGCACCGCCGCAAATCTTCAGATGAGAATACTCTTCCACCGCGGACAATCCCACGAAACCGGATGAGTCTGAAGGGCTGAGAGTCTACCCGAATCGCTTAGCTATATCAAAGTTCTGTCTCGTTCCCCTCTCGCTTTCTTCCCCTTCTCTCTCTAAACAACTGCATAAACTGAGCACCACTAGTTTAACAACTGGCACCTGTCTGGCTGCACCTGGAAAGAGAAAGCAAATAAGGAACATCGATTAGCGTTAGTTTATCAGATGCAAAACGGTGCAAATACATATTTATCTACTAGCATATTCACTCGTACCTATTATTCGCTTGAAACCTTTTTAGTAGTAACGTAAAAACTAGCAAAAAATGTGCACTTTTGCTTTATTAGATTCCGAATCTTGTTTTATCCTGCAATTATGGCCTTGAACCTGTTCTACCGAATTTCGTCACTGGTCAAGTGGCACACGTACAATGTAAAGACACTCTAGCACAGGGAGGAAAAATTGTACATGCCACAATGGACGATACCCAGGCAAGTTAAATCATTGTTTAGGGGGCCCGTTAATAGCAACTTGCCATGGTCCATACGTAAAGGTGTAGTACTGAGGATCGCCTTCGATATTGGACGTGGCATTCGAAGCTCCCTTCGAAAATCCGCGAGATTCGCCTTTGATGCGCATTTTTCTCTAGTATACTTATGACAACCTTATGGCTACCTCGCTACATCTAAAGCGGGCGTCCAGCTTTTTTGACTCGTAAAGTGATCAGAAGAAGTAACAACACAATTGCTTTTTTCTGTTTTTGACAACGTGTCGTTCCTATAAAAATATCTTTCAGTGGTGATACAGCATCATCAAAAGCAACAATGACGTCTAGGTTTTATGAAAGCTGAATTATCGTGATCTGAATACGGTGCGCTCAGACTTGCATGGCACTTTCGCGCCCCTCGACGGGCCGTCGACTCTAAGCACCGCAGACAAATCAAAAGTTAGCGGGTCTGACGTAAAACAATTGCCGCACGATCGACAAAAATAGAACCTCGCTTGCTAATGCTAACCTCGCTTGAACTACTTGGCAGAGAATGCCATATGAATTGATAGCGCTAGCTGTAAAAGTAACTCAAAGGACCAGGAAAACTAACGATATTGACTAAACAGCTCGTGATCAACTGTAAAGCAATACACTAAATTTATGAATTTTCTCTCGTATTCGTTATGATAATTTATACAAGGCTAACATATACGATAAAGTAGCTTCTGTATTTTCCACTTCCAATCCACGCTAGATATCTATTTTTTCTGAAAGAACCTACTGAACGTAATGATTTAGGCAACTCATACAGACAGAGCATTCAAGTTGAAGTTTTCAACTATATTTTTGCTCTTATACGCCGTCACTAAAAAAAACACTTGCTCTTTTTAGCTGCTACGAACGCTGCTGATGCTCACATTTATTGTTAACGTTATTTTTAAAAATTAACTGCGTCGGAGAGAATCAATCTGCTTTCCATACTATTGTCTATCGTTGCCAATCTCGGTAAGCCAAAGCCCATTACAGCAGCATGTAGACGAATAAATCGGTCAACACGAAAACGATGGGCACTATTTTAACTCCTAGGTGGAGTTTTAGAAAAAATACTTGAACATGCAGATAAAATGGTCTACGAATAAATAACATATTACCGTTACGTCGCTCTAAACGGCATATAACCTCCAAGCTGTGGCAGCCAATGTTTACTCATCCAAGTTTCTCTAGACCGGTCGCGCTTGCCGACTTACGGCAAGCAAACGACACCTTTAGGTATAAGCAAAGCCTAGCAGGCTCAAAAGGATGATACAGGCCCTGCTAGTCAGCACAAGATACTTAAGATCATATTTATTCAATATGTCACTTACAAACGATGACGCGTCTACACAAAGAATTCGATAAGTTTCGTTTTAAATTTAGAGATTTAGTGTACACATCGTGATATGCACGATTAACAAAATATTTTTTTCGGCTGTGCATAACGTGCTGCATACATTCTTACTGATCCCGTCTAAATTGAGCTTCAGAGCTTTAGCTACACTCGAGTGGTTCTCGATTGTATGCCAGCTACCTAGTTCGCTTTCAATAAATAGGGTCAAGAAATTTTCGATATTCAATCGGGAAGAATTCCCTTGAGGTACACAACAGCTCAACATCATAATTCACAAATTTCTATAGTTTCTCAAACTAATATGAGAAGTTAAATTATGATTGTATGGGGAGATCCTACAGAACATCCGAAAGGATGAGTTCGACTGGCACGCCCAACAATATAATCGCAGCGATAAGGCATCAAATAACAAATAATAAATATAAATAAAAATACGCTACACTTATGTAGTAGAGAGTTACGTCGCCTGGAACGTCATATCCGTTTTGATCGACTTCAATCTCACCGTTTACGCAAGATGACCACATTCGACAACCCCTTTTCAATTCGCTGATAAAATTGAGCTGTTTTAGTCGCATTGCACCATCTTTCGCCTTTAAAACAACTAAAGTCTTTTTTTCCGGTGGATACTTTTTTGTTACAGATTGTTACATCGTGTTTTATGTCGTTAGTTCGCTACGTTAGTTTTGAATGTTACTGGCGTCGTTAGCTCGATAACGGTAACGGAAAGTGACTGGTCGAATGCCTCAGCGCCGGCAACTTCTCGATTGTCAGTATTAATATGCCTTGAGACTAGAGGCAATTCAATTGATCACCTGTTGCCCAGAGCGATTGCAGCTCACTCACAGCGTGTATTGCTGCTTGGCTCACACAACTGAGATTGGTGTTCGACCCTGGATAACCAACACTCTAGCATCAGACCTTAAATATAAATCCTTTCAAATACTGTATAATTTTGAACTAAGCACAATTATATGTACATTACGAAGTAAAATGTTAAAACTTGCTGTTAACAACAGCTTAAGTTATGCTTAATAATACGCCTAATCGATCATAGCACGATACGTATTACGCAATAGAATGAATAAGGAAGAACTAAACCCTAGATGTGTAATAAGTATACTTAATAGGTACCAGGATGTCTCTCACTGATTTTGCTACAGTGATTCTTAAGACCAAAAAAGGTAGCTCCACGGCGCTCGGTTTGAATTATTAAATCTATTACCTTTCTAGGAAACCGAAAAGGAACGCCTCATTTTGCTATGGATTTTTCCGCAGTTAAAAGTGAGGTGGGCAGCGACCGATAGAATAAGAAACGCGGGCGGACAGCTTTCGTCTACCCGATTAGATGTTCCAGCCTTGTGCAACGTCCATAGTGTTATAGCAAATTCCGAGTTGTGGCCAGCCAAGTTGCAGATAAGCCACACAATGTAGGACGAAATGTTCGGCTAAGAAACATTTACTGCGCTTTCCACCCCGCCGTGGTAATATTACCGTCCTAGAATTATGTTTTTACCACATGCTTGGTAAACAATGCTAGTACACTATCTAGTACTATTACTGCTAAGAGTCAGGATAATACTGCCCTATTGATGATCATTGATACACTTAAGCGGCGCTAGCGATGAATCGAGTAGATGACAGTCTCACCTATTCGGAACTAGCTTGTTACCACTAGCACTTTTCCTCGGTCATCATCTATCCGTTGCTTTACGATTGGGCTGTCCATCCATGATGTATTAGTGAGTCAGTCATTGTCTATTGCGTACGGCAATGGATCACATTTACATAATTCTGCGCCCCAAGATCGATGTATGTGTTCTGTCCATTAAGATGCTTTGCACGAGTACCTGCGTTTGCGAAGACGGACTCGCATCAGCCGTTCTACTACGAAACCACTAACTACTGATGGTGATTGCTTAATGCTGTCGAAGTGGCAAGAGCGAAAATTACGTTGGTAGATTGCACGAGAACCACGCCTAGATTTATTTCTGCCAGTCTACTTGTACTTACGTCTAGATAAAACGCTGCTTGAACAAAAATTGAAATACTATTCTATTATACAGACAACCCCACCGAAGTAGCCAATTTAGAGCAAAGTTCAGAATGGCCACAAACATTATGTTATATGTAGTATTATTATTAATTAGTTGTATTTTATGTTGCACAATAGCCTCCCTCTGCTAGCGCCGGAACGAAAGGCATCAACATGAATAGCCAATCGTAGCTAAGCATCGTTTCCTCACTAGCATATTTAAGTAGCAAACATTTCTACTACTGTTGTTAGCATAGCACGCCAGTTTCTACCTCACCTTAGTTTGTCTTAGTACTCGAGCACTGGACAGAGTTATCGCGCAAACACGACCTATTGCCATATATGCATACATTTATGACATGTACCGGAACTAACAGTAGTGTTTGTTTGCAGCACTGAAGGCCTCAGGGAAACGCTGTGAGATACCGATTCACCTTATTGGGTTAAATTAGGAATACTATCTGTAATATTACAGTATTGTAGGTAGGAGGTTGAAGCACAGAAACTTGTGACCATACACCAGTGACAATCAGATGAATATATGTATACATATATTACAAAGGATATCTGTACAACTATTCACACAAACACCATAGGGTATAGGTTTAGCAATCAGACATATGCCAAGACCAATCGAAGCGCTACAAACACTAACCACATTAAATATGTGCCAGAATACAAGCAAATTATCTGATGGGCCATAATAAATGCCCCTTACGTCGCGTTAAAATGTCGAAGGTAAATATTAAATTCTCGTCTTTTCCGATGTAGTGACTATGAGGATAATAACCACTGCTGAAGGCAAGTGAATTAGCACACGCATGTACACGTGTACACATACTGTCTCAATCATACAAACATCAGAGGTGACAAACACCGTAGGATAGGGTTGGTTGTCGACAGCTGGCCTTCAATGAATCATGGATTAACATTAATCGATT
Organism: Varroa destructor; assembly: GCF_002443255.2. Taxonomy (NCBI): domain Eukaryota; kingdom Metazoa; phylum Arthropoda; class Arachnida; order Mesostigmata; family Varroidae; genus Varroa; species Varroa destructor. The sequence continues at coordinate 22,293,259 of NW_019211460.1, forward strand.
CGTTAGTTTCTTGCATTTATCTGAAGTTGTTAGAAAACGAGGAATGCAAATAGAACACACTGTGTTTGAAACGTAATTTACGTTGTACTCATGCGTTGCGAGAGGTAACAGCCAAGTGAGTCAGACATGGCTACCCATAGCTCCCTCTCATAGCCCACTAGAACTTCCACACTTTATTTGATCAAAAAATTTGCTAGAAGTAAGCACCTGCTTTCTGTAACCGCAGCACCGATATAGACAGACAATCTCAACTTCCACACGCCAGTGAACACGTCGATACGGGGAACGCAAACAAAAAGCCATAGTTTCACAAGCAAACTGACTGGAATAAACTCCAATTGGGTCAACCACCACAACACCCCAATATGTCTGCCCCCTCCGATACAACGGGTGTTTGGTGTCGTTTGAGACGAGATCTTCACGAAAGGCGGTGCACGGCAATGTCGTACACTATTACCACTCCGACATATTCGTTAATCATTAGATTACAATAGTTGGTTATCTGATGACTCGCACGGAACCCCGTAGCTGCGCCTATTGGAGCCGCCGCAGGAACTGCGCTGCTGAGGGTGCTGATGTTAGGGACAACAATTAGGCCGATGCTGGACATGCAACTGCCGCTGTTACCGTTGCTGCTGCTGTTGTCTGTGTTAACGGACAGTAGGCATATCGACATCGACCAGCCATACCCGAATGAACACTTACAACACGCGACGGACTCGCAGCCGTCTTCGGTCGTGGCTTGTACTCAGGCCCTTCGGTTACGTCCCATTCACTGCCGCAAGATTCACAATTATTGATCGACCAGCACAAGTAAAAAGGAAGAAAAAACAACATTTTTATACAACCACTCTTCACAGACGACTCACCATTACGGTGTCCCTAGGGTTTGCAGACTGCTGCTGCTGGTTCCGTTCATACGTTAGCTGAGTGAGACCTGGATGTCTCGAAGTTGGCTCGATTGTGTTTACTGCTGGTCGCCGGTTTATTGTATCCCAGGTGAAAGTGCCACACACAACGTTATTACATGATTACGACGACTGCTCGAGGCTGACCGTCCTAAGTTAGTAGAAGTTCACGGCGCTTCCTCACCTCACCACAGGCCGGCGGCTACAATGGTGCGACGAAGTCTGGCAGTTCTTACCTGCCTGCCTACCTGTCTGTTCGTCTTGCAGCCTTCCCGGTTAACTAGCTGATCGTTTATCGTCCCTGTGCTGCTTCACCTCGCAACGATCAGTAGTTAACTGGCAGATAATAGTTACGAAACGGCGTGTACTGATTCTGTCGCTTGAACAAGTCCAATCAAGGTAAAGACGAGCAGCAGGCCCACCAGGCCAAGCCGTGTAGTGTCAACCACCGCTACTGCGGACGCTGTTGCAGTTGTACTTCAAGTCTCCTGCAGCAGTAGCTACTCGACAAATGACGTCAGGCCAGGCGTTGTGCACAGCCCACTACGACCACCAAGTGTTAGCTACCATCAGCATCACTAGCTAAACGACGACGAGCTTGTAGCGGCGTCAATTGTACCACATTTGGTACCACCTTAACGGACCACATTCGTATCAAGCGCGCCAAATTCGAGTTTAAAATTGCGTGTGTGCAACAGTAAAAAACAAAGCAAGCGAAGTCTATAATAAGCAAAAAATAGAAATAGGCTTGCCAGAAGTACCAGCGAACTGGTGCTATTATGAAGAAATTGAAATATTCAGGTTAAAATGTTTATATCCAAGATTCATAACAGCATAGGGTAAAATTAACTTGAAAATTTATATAGAGGCCTTGGTCAAAAGAAATGAGTTTGAGCTAGTTGTATAATATAACATTTGAGAGATCAGGAGTCACTGCTTCAAGTCCCACACATGCTACACAACTTGTGTGAATGAAGATACTTAACATAAGATGCCACATATATCGCGGCTACCCTAAATTTTTTTGAGTTGTTTCGGCCTTATCATACAAACTGCTTTTATAAGAAATTTACCCTCGACACAAACCGCTCATTTCCGGATATTCGTAAACCATCTAAATGGATGATATATTTACGCTACTGAATAAAAAATATTGCTGTTTGAGGTTCAGTTCGATCGTATGGTAGCCATTTTGTGAGAAGAAGCTCAAACAATAATATCGGTTTTAACAATATGTTAATAAAAAATCATTCTTGTATTGATTAAAAGGAGCACCTCTTCCCAGGCATGAGGAAAATATTTCCCTTGCCTCTTAGACCCAGCATTGCGACTACAAAAATTGATCATTCAAGTAACCTTTGTAGAAACATTTATTTTATGTTTTATCAATGTAAAAATAGCTAGATCTAATTTTAGTGGCATATTAAGCAATATGTTAACAGAAGTGCACAATCTACCAAAGAAATGACGTTTCTGGACTAAAACCTCGCGTGTCTCCTTAACTGTCGGAACGATGAAACATTAACTAACTGCGTTTGAGCGCGTGCCTTGATAACTTACCCCTTTTTCTGTTGTCTATCAACCCCATCTTTTTCTCAGTCGTTCCCTATTGACGTATACTTATTCCGATGCTTGAATACTATATCGCAGTGATCTAGAACAAAACATCGTGAGTGTAGAGACCCGTGCAACACGATCTAAGTTTAGTATGTCCTGTGGACGTAAATTGAAAACGCCTTGCCTAAATTAATTAGGAATTTCAATAAACACAATATTTATCATAGGATATTTTCGCTATGCAGTTTAAAACAGCGTATATTTAAAAATAACACCTATTGTCACTGGGCAGTGGAACAAACACTGCAGTAGAAAAATATAGTTAATTCAAATGATAAAATACTCTGTATTATAGTTATAACAGCTGCTCCAACATGATATGTTACCAGTAAAAATTAAACAACACACGTTTTTTTGCAAACTGCTCCCCTGCAGAAAATCACAAATAAGAAACGGTGAGACCAGAACCATGTTTGTTCGTGTCATTCGCAGTTTTTTGTACACAAAAAGCAATCAACAATGAATAAAATAGACTTCTTCTATTTGTGGTCGGGAGAATGGCCTGCAAAAGCAAATTCCTTCATTTACCAAAAGCCGACCAATTTTTCTAATTTGATGGTATCCTGCACATAACCAGTCATCAGTATCCGACTGCCTATGAAAGAAGTCTTTTGTAGTTTCCCGCCAAAATACATTGTCCTTTACGGCTGCTAGTCGCTCTGCAATGTCTCTTAAACGCCACAGTATGCATTTTTCAAAATTCGCTCAAAAAAATATTGCATCTTAACGAATATTTCATGCTAACACTTTAACCCACAATATTCGGTTGCCGAGTTACATTGTGAAAGGATCGACCAAAAATGAATAGGTGCAACTATAAAAATTTCGATATATTCTATATATGTGCGAGGATAGTACTATTTCGGGTTACCTTTCAGTAACGTTAAGCGATATATTAAGTTAGATCGCGTTCAGTTGGTCTGTGTTATTGGTATTCGCTTATATACAAACGGGCTGTCTGTTTCGAATGTCGTAAGTAAACACTATTTCGAAACCCTGTTTTTGTCTATGACCAAATTTTCAGAAAGCAGTGTCTTTTCTTCAAAATTAGAAAAAACCGAACAATAATTAAATAGACGTTGTTGTTGTTGTCGTTATCGTAACTTTTCGTCGGAGCGTTGGCAATAAATTAAAAAGCGTTTAGATCTGAACGCCGGTTTCTTGCAATCTTCGTTTAAGTAGTTAATCACCACCGTACCTCTATCGACAAGGCGTAAGCTTCTCCTTTGTTCGATAACCTTGCTGCGATAAGCACAACCGTCATAACTGAATACAGTTCATATCTGTCTTCGCCGACCATCAATACCTGGATGAAGTTTGAGCGCCTTCGACAGAACAGAATCGCAATTCACACTTCACCCACCAACGACTGGAGAGCCAACTCAACACACAAATTACAATATGGCCTCCGTGAAATACACGCACTGTTTTGAAAAAGATCAACAGGAAAAATCACGACAACCTTATCAATTTCTAACTGGCCTCGACCGTCGCATTTCAGTTGATCTGACTTTTTTGTCCTTCTTTTTTCTCGATTTAGATTGAGCTCGAATAGAATATCACAATGCAATAATCGCCCTCTCCCATTTGGCTCTTGGGATCAGGTCTCGGCGCAGCTTCTAGCAACTGATGATATGCTTCAACTTTCACCAGGCGCTAAGTCGCATGGGCGTCTGCACTTCAGTAGAAATTTACAGTAACTTTGCCGGGTATTCATACGTGGTTTAGTTTTTACCGCATGTAAATTCGCGCTGGGCTACCTTGCGTCGTCATTTAGTACCTATTTGAGCTAATATAAAGTAGATGCTGCTCAGGAGCTCGATCGCTGGCGCCATACAGAGAAAATGCTGTAAGCAATTGTCACCTGGTGGGGTTGAGCCTTAGCACTGGTACCAATTGCAGGCATTTTCCTTTATTTGAATGTAACCTAGTTTGCAGTATTACATATTATATCTACCTAGCCAAAACCTCAATGACTAATATGCGTGTATTCATAGGCGTTGGTGTTTCACAGCTTTCTGACATTCTGCTTCATGCATCACTCCGTTAACCTCTCCAAAAAAGAATAGGTTTCATAAACACAGAGACGTTTCCCCTGTTAAGCAGGCACGTTTAGCCAATTACAAGATAACGGGATTCGAAAGTGATCAAGTGTATATACACATTGTATTTAAATACTCGAAGTGAATTATAAATTCATCCGAAGTTAATATAAGTATCAGCTAATGAAGTTTAATGCAGATCGACCTAGGAAAGGATGCAGGAAAACAAACTGAGAGTGTTTGATTAAAACGCATTGGTTTTATCGTGAGGAAACTGAGTCGAGAATAAAGAAAGCCTTTTTGTCTTCCTTTTCTAATGCAATTTACTAACTCAGTTATGCCTTTCTCTCGTAGTTGCAAATGTTAATTTACGTTTGTTATTTAGGACCTATATAGTTTGACGACTGAAATATTTGGACGCGTTGGCTCACAGATAGCTATAGTCTATGTAACTTCAGTTCGACCGAAATGAGAAGATTTTCTTCTTCAAAGAAAAAAAATTACTATCTAAGTTTAAGTTGAGCTGCTGTCTATATATATATTTAACTTCGCGTTCTTAAAGTAGTGAACACGCCGGCATTTATCCATGAAACGCTTATTTACCGTATCGATTTTGGCACGAGTGCCTGTTCTGAATGAACAGTTTATCATAAACAGCCGTTTGTTCAGATGGAACGAGATTTGTGCTCAAGAAGCCTGCATCAGCTTCAAATGCAGTTAACTACATAATTCAAATAGCTGATCTTTGAAAGTCACCCTAATTGTGACCTACTAAATTGACAGCAGCTTTGATGGTGCAACTGGCCGATGGAAGCTTAACTCCTGTTACAATTTTTCATCTTCCTATTCAGGTCTTAAATTCCTCTAAAAAACCTATAGATTTTAAAAACATTGACAAACATCATTGAATTACCCACCTATGGGACGTGTTTCAACAGCTAACGTTTCAATGCCAGGAGAAAATAATGGCGTCTCTTTAAATTCTACCTGACCCAAGCAAGGAAAATTTTTTTATTTTTTTATATGATTTTCTCAGCAAAGATGTTTATTCAGTTTGTTTTAGAATAGACTCCGGTTAGACTTTTCGCAAAATATTTTCTATGCGATTGACTTAATAATGTTTACTTCAAGTTTATCTTGCTTAACCGTTAATTCTTATAAAAAAACAAGGTATTGGCCAAAGCGCATTCTGGACGAGAAAGTTTTGGTGTATAATACATAATTGTAGACTTCAGCGATTCCATAGTGTGAATCGATAGAGATATTCGTGCTAATAGATGACGCTTGTTATATTGCTATATATACGGCAAGTTCACGTAACGTTGGTGGATAAATGCTGATAAATATGGTAGAAAATAAATACAATGTCATTTGGATCACCGGATTTCCGTATCTAAATAAGTGTTTTTAGTCTTAGATTTGGTAACGCTCTTAAGGATTGCTTTAAACGACCGGCTTTTCCCAGCACGAAACGAAGTATACCACCCCCGATTTTTTGACCTAAGTTACCAAATTTGTTTGTCGTTTGTGGGCAAATATGTTATTATTCTGCCTTATTTATTTTTTATTCATGAAATTTGGTGGTCTATTTGCATATATACATATTATTTAAATCGAACGTAGTCACACCTCGCTGCATCTTGGGAAGCATGCGTCTGAAATAATAGTTAACGGCAACACCGGGCGAAAACTGAAAAAATGTGCGAATTCACGCATGTAATTGTTATATATTTATCAGGAAATACATTAATAAAATGAAATCGACGGTTCGTTTCTCTATTACAGTTATATAAGTCTCAAAGCCACGTCTGAAAACGATTATTTATAGTAGTATTTATACAAAATATTTTATGTTGATTACAATATAGTCTGTAGAAGCATCAAAATATCTTTGTCCAATTGCTTTAATCACTGCAGGAGATAGTTAGCGGAGAAAGTTAAGCGGATATGTTTGTTCCGCTAAGTGGACAAATTGCAGCTTACAAAATGTATCAGTGTTTTTGCTTCCCAAGGATTCTTTCTATCCGTAAAGCTTCATAAAACCTTATAATAAATTAATTACAACTGTTGATCTGGATAAGATTAATAATTGTAAAATATTAGCCATTCTAACCAAAATCACAAGTCTTGTAGCTTCAATATTGAATTGTCTGTTTCGTTTGATAATCCATTTGTCCCACGTTAGTCTACCTTGTGAGTTTATATGAAATAAAACACTCTCAAAAATTAGCAAGTGCTTACAAGCCAGTTTGAATTTAGAAAAAAAAAACAAAATAGGGATTCCCGACAACGCACAGACCTCAAAGTTGTTTAACTTTGGTTCTCACCCGTTAGAAGTGACAACAATTTTTGATGGACACAGTCCGTCCACTTTGAATCGTTGAAAACAAACAGTTTTTACAATAATAATATTAATAAAAACTGTTTTTTTTTTTCAATAACTAGAAAGCATTTTACTTTAGAAAACATTTACGTTTAACAAAAAAAATTGCATTGAATGAAACCGCTCAGGGATAAGATCTCTAGTTCCAAGTATAAATCAACAATTGAGGAATTTACATATGCAAAAATAAGTCCAATTTATAATAGCAACATAACAATCTTTAGCTTATTGGTTACCCGGTGTCTTTTTATTGAACGGTATTATACACCCGCCTCCAATAACTGAAAAATAATATAATTCGTATTTTATTTCGATTTCCTATTATTATTATACTATCATATAAAATTAATTATTATTTTTATTATTACTAATATGAAAGAAACAGTTTATTGCTATTTAGGATAAATTATGTAACAATGCAGTTCTTTGTAATTAATATTAAATTAAAGAGTCAGCCGACAGTAAATTGTTAGCTGCTTATCTTAGATAATAATCACAGAAATATAAAATTATAAATCAAGCTTTTAATAGGGTAATTATTATTTCGGGAATATTTTGTGACCTCTTTTTGCTTAGATACCTTGTTTTCCAGGTAGTTCTCCTATTTCAAACTTGATATCTCAGACGCCTGAGTTACATCTGCGGCACGAAGGTACCCAATCTGAGTCTAACAATTGTCACCCGATGCTACTATGTAATTTATAACTGCTTGTATAATACTGTAATTATTAACGGATTGATGAGGAATACTGCCCAGATTTCCGATAAAACGATACTAGATCTAAAGAGTCTTTTGCAGTAGGAAACCTGTTCAGCTAGACCGCCACCAGAATAATATGGTATACTATGGTCGAAGAGGTTTATAGTGCTTAATATTGGCGTGCCTCCATAAATTATATCTAGCTGCACGTGCTTACGAAGTCTGTAATTTGTAGCATTTAATGCATATTCCTATACTCAACGAACTGTTAGACAATTAATGTTAGCACACAACGCTAGCAGCTACTTTTTGTGTTACAATTTAGTCGTCTTTGAAAAAAGTCTCGCTCGTCAGACCACAATCTCCGTAACATAAAATCAAATTACCATTATCCTCTAAGCACTTTTTACACATAAAGACTACAACAATGCGTAATCTGTAAAATCTTGTAAAAAAACAAGTTAGCAGTGCTTGTTAACTTACATCGTAGAAATACATTCACGAACCGTTTATTACTGTGCAAAGCTCTGCAATGAGGTCAATTAACGATCGCCCGCCAGAAGTTTGTACTGTGTCTGAAGGGTAAACGCCAGCCCATCGTGCATTCGTTTGTGATTTATCTTCAATATATCTATCTACGTTTACTACTTCTCTATGTATCATGAAATCCCCGTCTCATACCTGATATTAGAGTGTTAGGCCGCGATAGGCATTTGAATCGTGATACAAATGTTTTTTTCGCTCCCCCGCTCGCCAGAAGGTTTCATTCAAAGCCGCGATGTGTGTCCGTTACGAGCTAAGGTTTGTTCACGGTAATCGGCGACACGTCCTCGACCTAAAATCCAACTCATCTTCTTTACGGGGTGAGGATGAACGTCGACGGGGCGGTAGAGGGTTTTTGTGTGTGTGTGTATCTATGTCTGGACAGACACGGTTGTTCGCCGTGTTAAACTGACAGTGGCAGCGTCCAGTTACGACGGTACGGTACCTGCAACGATGCTGTAGTGTTCCTTATCAATGCGCTGTTGCAGTGCGATGTTGTCGGAGCTGCTCAGAGTGAAAATCGTATACTACCAGGCTAACTACGGCCAGTGATTTCTGATATTTTGTTGGCGTTCAGTGGATTGCGACACTGTAGCGGCTGTCATAAAAAGGCGGTAAGTAGTGACAAAATAGGGCCGTGGTGACATGAGGCGGTGCAATCGCATCAGCTAGTTCCTTGGGTGAGTAGATGATTCACGTGCCAATAATACTGTATTCGATATGTTGCCAGTACGAGTATCACTAACAGTGTTACCGCTATTAGCACTAGCAAAAGTTCATCGTGTGGCTGTATAATTTCTCGTGCACGCAAGGTTTTTTTTATCTTTTGATGCAACTATGTTGTGTGTGATGGGGGGGGGGGGGGTAAGTGTACGCGAACGTTGAGCGATGATCCGGCATGTTCGCGTAAGCACGGTGGCCATGTGAGCGGTCTTTCCACTCAGCATGAACCGCACCCAGACGACAAACAGCGTGTCCTATTGTGGCTGTCTCAGCCCATGATAGAGACTGTGACATTAGTTTAAAGCAATACAATTCGCTATGCTGTCCTTTCTACATAACAACAGAACGAGGAAGCCTGAAGTGAGAGGCCTATCTCGAATTACCTAACCACATTGTGTTGGTATGTACGCTTTAAAGCGGCTGAAGCTGTTACCGGTCGTTTGGGCTACCTGAAGATTCACTGTCTTCTGCTTCCTATCGTGCTCGCGCCTAGTGATTGTCGAATTTTCGTCGGGCTGGATTGGATGGACCATTATCGGAGCGGTAGTCCAGGAGCGGAGTACCATGGGTGATTCGGTCGGGATTAGACGTGAAAGAGCATAGTGCTTAGGGCGACAATGATTTATCGGCTATCATTCCATGAAAACGTCCTCTTGTATGGGGATTAATGCATATACACGAAGCGAACCTGAAGCGGGGTCAACAATGTTAAATTGGTACGGCACATCAGCTGGCCGTAGTCATCAGTCCCGTTCTGCTATCCTCGGTTTGCCTCCGTGAAGTTACCGGAGGTTGTCTGACAAACGGACCACGTTGTATATGGCTTCAAACAGCGGCGGTGCAGCTGCAGACCGTGAAGAACGTAACGTTCATTTGAGGGCCAAGGTTTTGTTTCCGTCATGGTAAAAAATTATGTCGTTTAAAAGTGAAATCAGTAACGTCTTTTGTTATAACGAGCGATCGCATAACACAAGCATTAATAAGTGAAATTAATCTGTACGTGGGGTAGTTGTACACGGAATGCAGTTGGTGTTGGTAAAAAAAAAATGTCGTGTGAACATATAGAGTAGTATAGCGTAGCGTAGCGTGGCACATAAGTAGAGCATAGGTAGACGGGCAGGCATCTACCTGACCCCGCCCTTTTCTTTTATTCCCGACTACTCCATTGCACCCCACCCAGTACTGACATTACCCTCGCCAATGCAATAGAAAAAGAGAAAAATGGGTAGACCAGTTGCGAAGAAAAGCTTGGTGCGTAAACCGGCCAGTTCAACTGTAATCTGACTTGGAGCAATAGTAAAGTTACGCGTGTTGAATTTATTGGTTAGTTTTTACCCGGTGCCACAATCGAAAATTGGTGATTGATACGTGGGGCTGATATGTAAATCGTGTTTTTTGAAGAGACTCTTAAGTTCGTTCTAGAACGACGAGTAAGTCAGATCGGTATGGATAGCTTAGATCTAATTCATTCTTCTCTATATGTGAGTAGACGTCATTGAAAACGTGTAGTTATTATTGGTTTGGTTTTTCATATATTTATGATACAGACAGGGTGTCAGTTAGAAGGAAATAGAAGTAGACCAACAGACCCCAGAAAAAGAACTACTTATTTAAATTTAATATCGTGTGCACGCCCACTAGACATCTCAAGATCCAGTAACTCATGCAATAGATGGCTAAGTAGACGTTGCATCGATCGCCTGCAGCCAGCCATGTTTGATGAGGCAGCTGGTCGCAGGTGAACGGGTAAATCGAGTCTCTCTCCGTTTTCTGCTCTTTCCCTCTCCTGTGTAAGGAAACAAACGTCCTCAGACCTCCTGAGCGTCGTTGTTTTGTCTTGTAGTAGGTTTAGCTATCTGGTCATCTTGCGTCTATGCGTAAGTAGGTGTAACTGCGTGTGTATCTGTGTATGCTACTGGAGCTTCATATACTTACGTTGACGCCGATGGGTAATTCTGTCCCGGTGACGACAACGACAATGAACGCTGTGGATTTCAGTTGTTGGCTAAAACGGTCGGTCGGTGTCTTCTTGGTTGTTCGGTTCATCTATTTCCCCTTCTTAGGCCAGCCCTTACCCATTATGGCACGATGTGAAAGGGAACTTGTTTGACTTAGCTTCATGACGAGGAAAGAAATAAAAGAAGTGGAAATGTTCACCATTTGAGTTTAGGGGTACTAGACAAAGTCTGCTCGAAATAGGCGACGCTGGCACAGTATGGCGCTCGGGTGTTTGCTGCCACACTGACACGGATGTCTGTATGATCTATTAGCAGCATCGAGATTAATATCACCACCATCATTGTCATAATCGTCGTTTTGTATATGAGACGTTAAACACTGCCGCATTGACGAACTCTCTAGCGGCGACTGAGATAGGCTTTAAGAAATTTGATGACAACGACGACTGCTTTCTCGGTAATATACAATACCGTGTACCGGATTTTTGAGAGAGTGACTCAAATGCTACGGGGTAAGGGTAGCAACAGAAAGGAGCCGCTCAAGTAAGTAAAGGAAAGTGGGGTAAATACGCTGCCTCCAGCCATAGAAGGCGATGGTAACAGCAAGAGTTACGCACTCTACATCAGCGTAGCGTATTGAGTCCTTTTCTTTGGGTAGTACTGTGTATAGGCAGTTGGTAGCGCCTCCTTGCATTGAGCCTGAAAATTTAGTGAATTGTTCAACTAGTGATTAGGTTGTGTACTTGCTTACTTGTTTACTCAGCAGTGTGCACTCGCCCATGGTTACGGCGGGTAGAGTATAGCTAGATCGAGAAAAGTGCTGATAATTACTTGTTTCTGCAATCGATAAGTGAAACCTTTGAAGGCCGAAAATGTCGCCGCAGGACGGAGGTGAACTCAAAAGATATTTTCCGCCTACCAATGTTGAAAGTCTGTGGGTTTGTGAGCGCGTCTGTATACTTGCGTATATATATTACATGAATTTGCAGGAGTATTGTGTCCGGTGGAGTAGCGGCATTCTTTCCTACGTTTGTACCGTCCATGACGTGCTCTCTACCATTACCTGAACATGCAAACGCCCCAATAAGAAAGCGATACTTTATGGCAACGTTCAGTTTATTTCACGTTTTTGCCCCCGTCGCTTTGTGCCTAACTACGTGGCAAACTCCGTTGACGGCTAAGCATGTCTAAGGTATTCAACAGGTGAAGTTAGTGACGCGAGCTTTGTTTATGATTCGGTACAATTCTTAACCTACTGGTGTACTCTCCAGTAAAAATATAGAGACAGGGTTAATAATATGAGGGCTATAAGGAAAAGTTGTAAGTGGTCATCAACATCTGTAGTCTTCTCTAAAAAAAAGATGGTGCAGGAGAGGGCTAAAATGTTGCTGTTTTGTTGATATTTCTTCACTACAAATGGCAAACAAGTACCCGGCTAAATTAGTTAGCTAACAGTCACTGAAATTAAAATAGAAAATTCGCAAAACGCCTATACTGCATAACGTCTGCTCTGATTACTTAATAAATCGTCTATTACGAAAAACAGATCCGTTGAGATAACACGATTATCGATTCCATGAGCCTTAAGCCTGACCTGTAGGTACCAGTATCCTCAGAATCAACTCGGGTCTACAGCGCGGGGAAAATCCATTCGATTTAATCAGTGATCGAAACAGAAAAACACGACTACACTTGTAAAACGCAGTTATTGCTTTGATATAATAAACGTAATATTACATTTCTCGAATTATTATAGTGTGTATAGGAAAAGAAACCGTTTTTATGCCATAATTGTTTTGAAGGATTTTTATTACGTTTCGTTTTTCCTTAGTTCATTGAAGTTTTGCTATAAATAACTGCCGATATGATAAGCCCCTCAAAAATCTTTTCAGACCGCCTGTTTAAAACATAAGGGAAACATAGGAAGCTCACGCTTTGCTGCCCAGTAAACCTATAAATAGTTAGTACGCTTAGATAACTTATCAGGTTAAATTTTGATCTAAAAAAATTACCGTATTGGTAATTTATTTTTTGTCTGCGCTTTTTATTTGACTGTGCCATAATCGTTCCAGTCAGTTGCTAGGGGTAGAGTTCTACGCAATCATAGATGGGGCTATAATGCAGACCGCCTCTTCGTGATTAGCAGCGGCTAAACAAATATATGTGCTCGATATATGTATAGAGTACATATATAGAACGTCCTCCAGTATTGTTATGCGATCATTGCTAAAAACCTTGTTTATCTGAGATAAAGGTGTGCGTGAAAGTAGCCCTGGTAGTTCAACATTTTCCTACTTCCACACGCTCTTCGTTTACTTTGGTGAAAGCGTATCTTACTAACTTTTCCCCTGTTTGAACTTCTGGGTAAAACCTACACAAGCTGTTAATACAGTTCGCCCATTTATTCATGTTTAGGAAAAAGCTAATGCCGGCGCGTTCAATGAGTGGACAGATTACCGATCCTATGAATAAACAGAAACATAACATTAAAATATTTAAGATTTTTTACCTATATTTATCAGGAGGTTCTCACTAGCCGTACGCAAAAGCGAAATTTAAAGGCCTCTTCCTTGAATGCAAGAATAACGAATAAGCTCGATCAGTTTTTTTTTTGTTAAACCTTCATTTAGTAAGAAGAAGATTTCGAATGATTTTTATCACCAACAGCTGTTAAAGGCGGGACTAAGAGTTATATTGAGTTAGGTTTTCGCTCTCACTCACTTTTGATATCGCATATATCAAAAGCTATGCTGATACCTAGTACCATCAAATTAAGCGGCAGTCAAGAGAATGTTCCAAGTTGTACTCATATTACTTACTATTAGTAACCACTGTACTTGTCGTGACCTCGATTGCACCAAGTACCGTTCATAAATTTGATTTCTTTGCTGGTCGTTATTATGTTCGGGTCTATTTTGATTCCTAAGAAAGGACTTTTCCGTATCGAGGCTCCTTGTCCATATAGATCCATCGCAAGATATTAGCAGGGTTATGTAATCCTTTTCATGTCTGTTTATAGTAGAAGCTAGTGCGGGCAACAGTAGCAAATGTCGGTTGTAAAACACTTAATCGATCGAGATTAGGTGACGCGGATGGCGCCGACCAGAAACGCTTTTTGATCCGCCCTGCCTCCCTAACATTAAAGTGCGCCTAATGTTCGTCTAGAGGGCGCTGATAGACATGTGTATATGTATATATATATCTCTAATAACTGTGGGAACGTTAACACGATACGATGATAGCGATTATCAAGGTGCTATTGCTACTCATTCAAACTGAACTTCCTACAAAGTCGTGTAAATCGGTGCCTATATGTTCAAGCCTAAGTCCACTTCTTGTCAGGGCAATATTGATAATATGAGAATCTTCGTAGAATCGTAAATTTGGTCATGAAGATGTCACCGTACAAAATGTTTAATGTGTAAGCGTATTCGTAAGCTGGAAGCAGCCGTTCATCTCTGAGGACAAAAACAATCTAACAACAAACATCTAGCAACAATTAAAACTGCGTTAATCCTACGCGACTTTACTACTAATGGAAAATCACGAGAGGATTGCATAAGCGAAAAAAGTGCTGCTAGCAGAGCAGGATGATCTATAATAATTTAAAGTGGGAATTGTTATACTGGAAGCATCTCTGAATATTACTTTCCCAAAGATCGACTGTATGAATTTTTATTTTCCTTTTTTCTAGGTCCATTTACATGTTACGTCAGTTACGCTTGTGGAGCGCTACAATTTCCAGGGTTATCCTATACCTGATTTCACTTCAGACAAACAAACATGTAGTTAAGGAAACAGTCTGTTCTATTTGACGCTTTCTCGGACGAAGCGATTTTCATTATTCATACAAGTTATGTAGTTAAGCAGTATGCTATTTCGGATAACTAGATAATTTTTTCTCACACGGAAACAAAGTGGTCAAGCCGACATCGCGTAACTAACAAAAGCGTTTCTCACAGCGGATATCCACTTCCGACGCTTGTTACTGCTTATGTACGCTGCCATACGGTTATGATAGTCGTGTGTAACATCCCAGTCGAAAACAACTTTTGCATAAAACGAAGATACCGACCGATTGCGAGACTCAATCCCAACGTGTCATTTGTGGGTATCTGAGCTTAGCTGCTGAACGAGAGAGCCAATAGATTAAAAACGAAATAAATCAAATACTACATGACATATGTGTCAACCCCGTTGGATACTGATGTGGTAGTTTGATTGATCTTCTCCTGGTCAGCGTTCATTATCAACTATAAGCTTACAGTCATTTCTCATAAACGGAACTTTGATACTTCCTTGCCGATAGCCGTGAATAAAATACGGTGGCAATAGTGTGAACTACTGCAAACCCGTATCAAGAGTTAGCGTGATGGGGATTGCTGCAGTGTCCTCGTAGCGGAACATTTAATTCCATTTTATTGCATTATTATTAAATCAAATACGAAACATAGGCAGCATAATTTTAAATTTGATAGTGCACAGCACTGATCTTCTGTAGCTAACACTGAATCAAACCAGACGATAGGACTGATGTGCATCTTGGAACTAGTATGGCTTTTGATATCTTCTTCACAAAATCCCACTTCACAAGTATATGTCATGCCTTACAAAATCTACTTCACTCGAACTACTGACAAAACGTTTCTTTTTTTTTTTTTGTTTTTATATAGATAGTTTGATGAATTCGACAGCGCAAGTGTGTTTTAAAAAGACTGCATTTGATTTCTTGCGTAAGACAGCATTAAGTTTCGATGTTTTCTTCGTATATTTTAGACCCGTTTCTACTAAAAAAAACGACTCTAATGTAAACGTTTTCGAGTTGCTGTGTGAAAGGCATAAAAATGCCCAGATTTCGATGGCCTAGACGAAAAAATGTCCCTTTGTCCGTAGCTTGTTGACTGGACTCTGACGGTAGTGAGTGCGCAAATTCGGATCATCTCTGAGATAACTGTGTCTGGAAACACGATCAATTCAGTTTAAGGGGACAGACACAAAAGGAAGCTTACATCTGACGAGGCAAAAGAACAATAGAGAATGAGTAAAAGTCAGTCTAATATAAATAAAAAAAATCCGATACTACTCGTAGGCGAGCTTATAAATGAAGGTGCAAATCTATCTGTGACGCATAAGGTAAATATAAAGATTTACACGCCTATAATATTAGACAAAACGGTACCTTACAAGACCACAGCCCTGAGTAGGAAATGCAGATCGATGCAAACTGAGAGATGAATAGCTGCGTGAACTTATGACGATCTGGAGCAATATAAAGCGATGGATTCAACAGGTTGGTATGCTGTCGGAAGTCTTGAATGAAATATAAAAGTTGAAGTTGAAACGGCGTATCATTGATTCAATTCATTCAAAATAATATACAGCCAATACTACACCATGGCAAAAGCAGCTGCCATTTAACAGGTAGTTCTACGCTTTCGAAAAGGTTTATGCATTATATTTTTTTTTCGTTTTACTGTCACGTCGCTCCAAGTAGTGAACCATCATTTTACTCTTGATATACGATGCTTATGTTAGGTCAATAGAGCTGCTTGCACGGATCTATGTAACTGCCATAATAATCAAGTTAATTAATCGTGCTGGCAGTATCCATAAAATAGAAGCCATATTGAGGAAGGACGGCCGGTTTAAACGGACTGAATTTTGCGTATAAACGTCAGACGCAGTAGTTAATGACAAACCCGTACTTTGTTAGATTTTCTCTCGTTTGTTGTGCTGGATACGACAAAAGTCGATAGTCATAGCTACGATTAGATGGATGAGCTATATGGTTACCCGCGTAGACGTTATTCACGGTAACCGGAAAAGTTTCATCTTCAGCTGGAAGTTGTTTAAGATCGCCTTGATTCCGCATCATCTATCGCCATGATGCATAGATATATAAAAATTGGCGGGCCAATTTTGCTTAGTTGATGCCTTTTCGTCAAAAAAGCTCCACACTGTATTAGTTAAAAGAATGAGGTATAATATATATGGTTGATAATGTGGTAATAACACGGCGAGCGTATTTGCTACCAATGTATTTTTAAGATTGGTTTAATTACGAATTGAGTGCATATGCAAGAAAATTAACTTTTTTTCATTCACACAAATTGTGTAATAATTGTGTGGGTGTAAATGCTTACGTGGCTTTTTATATGACATGTATTTTTATGAGAAGTGTTCGGTCCGTTTGCCAAGCCAAGTAAGTACAACTTAATTAATTATTGGCGGACAACTGGACTATATTTACCGTAGCATATGCGTGTGTCCTGAAACGAACGAAAGCCTATGTTACCTGTACAACGAAATGCACAGTGCATAGATGTTTGAAACATGGCTCGACCATGTTGTCGTATAGAGAATTCGGCCTTTGGTAATTTTGACTAAGATACCTTTCCTGATCATGTGGAGTGTCGACTGATCATTTGTCATTAGTCACAGCATTATATTATTATTGCTATTGTATTTCTTAGGTGACCAGATCTGATCATGCCATGTGTGTAGTTCTAGTGGAGCCGCTAGTACCATGTAAAAAAACGATGGTTGTAAAATTTATTTAGACATTTTGCAAGCTTATTTTTAGACAACCTTGACAAACGAGGACAGGCGAAGACTATTTGATAACTACGCTCAGTGACAAGCAACACTGCTTTGAGCGTAAGCGCCTATTTTCCGAAAGAAAGCGAAATGCGTTTCTGACGCCGCGTAGATATTCCTCCCGATCGACATGTGTGACACAGAATATAATAAAACGGTCCATAGCGTTATACCTCGAATATGGTCGTCTACAGCGTGCGGCTATCTGTGTACAGATTGCATCCGAGAGCCCAATAAGCCTGAGAACAGGTATCACGAGGCCTGTTTTTGCCAGTTGCAAAAAAATATTTCAGGATGTTCTATGGCAGCGCACATGTAAATCGTAGAAAATGTCTTCATGCGATTATTATTAGATGATAATAGAAATCATGGAAGTTATTTGCATATAGGTATCTGCGCAATAGGATCGGATAAACTTAGTGGGACGGTCACCTGTTCGTCAATGTAGTGTATAATGAGACGTTCTTAATATCGAAAGGGGTACTACGGTTCACAGTGAAGCAATACAAATACACGGTTCTCATGTCCGTCATTATCAGCGTTATTGTGGCAAGCAAGAATGCTTTAGTTTTCTTTATCAACAAATAATGTAGCCTGTCGAAATCAGGCTGCCTGTGCCCACAGTGAGCGGATCCTTTGTATCACTCGACAGTACGCTCAGCGTATTGCGATTCGTTTCTACGTATATGTGCGTAAACGTTTGTGGCTATTTGTTACCCAACCCGCATCCTGATACGATGCCGTAACGACGTTATGCAGAGGCGATGATTAAAACAGGATAAATGAAAGGAACAAATCGGTTTACTCGATGATCACTATGCCATGTGAGAGGCCCCGTCGATGTGGCTTAGGTCCTTCTACCGTGGGATAGTTTCTGTGGTGGCCCCATATTACTATATAATCATCCTGAGCAGTAGTAGCAACAGTAAAAGTTGCTGCAGCTGGGTTAGCAACGAGATGGTAAATATGGACTCAAATCTTTATACAATTTCCCTTTACTTACCTCAGTTTATGTACAGTGATTTGCAGAGGCAATTCCAACACTCGATTATAACGATCGATAACGACCACCACTTAGGCACGTCACTTTCTTAACACAATGTGAAGGCATAGCGACTCGACCAGTACGTGCTAGCAATCCGTCTTGCGGGATTATGCCGGATGTACGACATGCCTCTCTTCTTCAATTGATGTGACACAGGGAAGAGAATCGAAACTTTTTGTGGAGACGTTCCATAGAGATTCGCATTGTATGACCCCTCTATTTGTGTGCCTATCCTCCCAAACTACTTCACTACGACTGGTAATCTATGCTGTGCGTCTTACTCTATCCTACTTATAAACCTACGACCCGAATTGTCTATACATAGACATCAGGAACGACTAGAGTCCAGACAGCTTAGACATGTTTAACCCGGCGATGGTTGTTCATGCACAAGAGGGTAACATTTACTTGCGGTGTGTGCCTGCAACGGAAACAGAGTCTAGTTTGCTGACTGCAAGTTGTAGTATGATAGATATCCATGTTCGAAGAACGACCCAGTATGTCGTTACAAAGCGACGAAAAACGAATTTTTAGAGACAGGTGCGACAGACCTATCCTAAAAATTAAGATACTGAAGGTACTCACCAAGAGAGTCACCGGGTGAATGTCGAGAAGCCATTATTGTAGGAACGTTTTATTCGTATCCTGCCGCCTAAATATTGCATGGACATTGGACTGCACTCTTTCGTATTTATTTACGAGTTGTCACGGAACATTTCAACCGATACACGCCGACGCAGACGAATTTGACCGATTAGAGCGAATCGGATATGCTGACCTATCTTGAAGCTGTTAGCGCTTGTTCCTATTGCTCTATTATCTACGATCAGGTAAGATTTCGAACGTTCGGTCTGCATGATAATGATAGTGAGTTGGGGGTGGCAACTGGCGATAACTAATAGATTCTATTGGCCCTAGAGACTGTTTTAGACAGCTATGTCCCGCCTATTACATTCATCCGATTGTACTGATACCACTGTTGGCCTTCCATCCGCGCTTCTCGCATTTAGTGCTCGGCATCACGTGACCTCGGCTGAGTGCAACCAAAGGTTTTTAAATGCTTTTCGCCAGATACCGTGACTCGGCGTATGACACCTATCACAAATCCGGTACCCAGCACCGCCGCAATAGAGGGCAAAATGGACCTATTTTCTTGCGGGCTTAAGGGAGCTCGATTAAAGGTTCGCTGAGGAGAGCTTGTTCCCTTTATCCTGGTGCTATCTAAAATCAGGTAGGCTTAAAGGCAGATGACTGCAGACTTGCATAGAGTTCAGGCTCAAGAGTAAACAAGTCTATCAGAACACCCGTCTATGCTACCTGAACGTTCCTGTCATGTTTATTTCCATGCATCGTCGTGCCTTCGTATATACAGTGGTGGGGTGAGAAGCTATCGAGTATCTCGGCAAGCTGTTGCCATACGCAACAAATTTGATTAACATGGAACTGAAAAAAACGAGGCAAGGTTTCCGCCAATTCCAACACCAGCGTACTAGGGCGTGCTGTTTAAGGACCTATTTGATTTGATATTGAGTTCTATCTCAGAGCTGGAGTACAGCCAATATGATGGAAGTTGCTTGTGCTGTTGTTACCGCAGTTGCCGATGCGTCGTCTGCTTTTTGTCCAGTTTTGTTTGTGTAGTTTGAATGACCGCACAAATGTTGATGTTACTTTCGCTTCTCACTGACCACTGTTGTGCGCGTCAAGCTAGGGGTATTAATATTAAATGCAAAATTAAACTGGATTTTCCACGCGTGGGGTTTAGCTATCGGTAAAACCATAAGTGATTAGCCAAGAAACAATGGATTATTTAGTGACACTGATTAACATCCTATATCGGTTGATATTTTAAAACTTTTTAAGGTGCATTTACGTCTTAATAGGCGTATTCAAAATCGCCCGCTTATAACTAAGTGCACCCTGGTTTGCTAACTGTGAAGCATTCGTGAATTTTGCATGCGTTTCTAGATACATATTTGCTTCACAACGATTTCGACATCTGGTTTTGTATAAATGATGAATATTCGTCTCTGCGAATTAATCGGAAGCCACCCTGCTACTTGTCATTAAACTCATAACTCTTCACTCGATTCATGTATATGGCACAGGGCAGAAGTCTCTTTGCAGTTTAAAGTCTTCATTTGCTATATATAGGTGTGTATTTTTATCGAGTTCGCAGACTGCCAAGAGACTTTTGCCAACCCATTCTGTGTATACAAAGTAGGTGCAGGGGCAGACGCTTACCTTCTACTCTTGTTCTCCCGCTCTCCTAAAGCTGACTTTTATTTATTTCCCCTTTATACATGCAGCTATCAACATAGTTTACTTCCGCCTACTTACATAGCGCTCTAACCTCACCAATTTCTGCCATTCAGCCCGCCTTCGATCTGTATTCACCTTTTCCTGTTGTTGCTGCTGTTTGACTTGTTATCGTTGCCGATATCATTGTTACTGTTACCGTCATTACTGCTATCGCCAGTTTTTTTTGTCATCAACAATGTCTTGTTTTGTCTCTTTCTCTCTGTCTTTCTGCTTGTCGACCGATATCTTCATTCGGTGGCTGGAATACGAACTGCTTTCGTCGTTCGGTGGCTCGCTGTACGACGCGATCGTCACTGCTGCTCACCACTCTGCTTTTGCATCTTTACTATTATGGCACTCGCGGCGCTTCATCTTTTTACGCCTATCCGTGCGGATGCGATCCGAATCCTATGGTGCGGTTATAATCTGTACGCGGTTCCGCATAAAGTTCCACGCAGTGGTTCCAGTTGGAAATTGTGCGCCATGTTGTGATGGTACTGCTGCACGGTTCGTCTGAATGGGTAGGGGCCTCTTGCACTGAATTATGAAAACGATAAGGTTTTGCGAAATCCTAAACAGCCCGTAATGACAACTCTGATTCCGCAGACGAAGTCGAAGCACCGGCAGTAAGCGCAGGAGGTGACGAAGTCACTGCCGCCATCACAACTTGCTGTGTAGACCTTTTGTCCGGCAACGGTCATAAGAACTACTGTAACAGCAGAACCCGCAACGATAATACGACCATCTATAACGGGTGCAACAGTACCATTCACTGCAGCTGTGATAGAAACCGGGATCGCATTGGCCGCAGCGGTAACAGCAGCGACAGCAATCACCTTATTGTTATTTTGGGTGGCTATTTAGCATTGCCTCCTCAAAGAGCGCCACATAAAATCTGCCAGATGGGTTTGTTAGGTTGGCTCGACAATAATATAATTATTAACTGGACACCCGCAGATAACCAGGTAAAACGGGTCTCTTCGGTAACCCACGTCGACTCGACGTCGACCGTCGTTACGAAAATGGATCCAGCGCAGGATCCGCCACTTCTACTAGGCGAACAGCGATCCTGGAAACGGGAATGGGCCGCATTGAATATCCTTTTCTTCGTCAACCTTATTAACTATATGGACCGAGTCACCATTGCGGGTAAGTAGACCGCGATTTTTCATCTCTTTTATTATTTATTGTTCATTTATTTAGATTTCCTCTAAGTTAAGTGGAATATATTAGAAAAATATGTCAGGATTTTTCAACTAGATTCTAGTATTATGTCGTTGTCGATGATTACTCGTAGACCTAGGTGCTAATATTCTATCTTACTATTAATAAACTTTTAGAGCGTTAAATTAACCATGATGAACATCAGGAAAAGAACGGCTGTTATTGTTTGTATTCTAGCCTTCTGTGTCTTTCTTGATCAGTAGTTTTCTCTCAAATGCAGGCAAGTTTTCGCTCTCCTTTTATCGACGGACCCACTGCCCGTTATTCTTTGCCTGCCTCTTTGTCCCTGATCAGTGAATGAGTTTTTTAATGTTTCGCCAGGTGCGCTTTGATAGAGGTCTGCGGCGCTCCTTTTCTAGCTGATAAAACATATTTCTCTATCTACTGATGTGTAGTTATGTTTAGTTTAGTTAGTTTGTAATGTGTAGTTATTTTCGTCGAATTATTTGTTCGATTTAATACAGCATTTTATTCTAATTTGAGTGGCAACAAAGGTCCCAATGGTGTTTCTAGAGTTTTTTTAGGGACGAAGGATACCGTTAAGCACATAGATAAATCTGAAGTCATCAGCACATCAACGTGTTCAATTGGATTTCGTATTAACCTATTTTTCAGCTCATTCATTATGTGGTAACAAACGGTTGTAGGTTTGAACTTTAGAGTTTAAGCGTCATCTAAGTTGCAATAACATCCAGCAAGCGTTATTAGAGTAGTACCTGTAATACAGGAGTGATAGTGTTTGCCTACTAAACAGGGACATGTGAGAGTGTGAACGCTCGAAGCTCGGTTTCGAAAACACGCCCTGTACATTTCGTACCCGCAGTTCTCCAAGAATAAATATAACTTGTTTTCGCACATCCTGTTGTTATTTCGGATAACAGCGGTCCTCATTTTTTCGAAATTATCCGAAGACTTGCTTCGATCTTATAGCCAGCAAGAAACAACGATGTTGAAGAAACAACGATGCGGTCTTATCCTAATATATAATATCTAAGTCTTCAGGCAGACGATTGGCGCAAGAAACAGGAGCCATGGCAATAACATAGCCAACCGTATTATAACAGCCGTCACCAAATAATGATTTGCTTTTTCCTTGTTCCGGATGACACTTTTACCAACAAACGATCCGCGATAAGACACCGCTGCCTCGATATGGCAACAAGGCAGCTTGCGCTCGCAAAGATCGTTTTATAGACCTGTGGCACCTTAGTTTTCTATATATATATATATATATAATGAAGAATAATAGATCTATCTGTAATAAAAATAAACCAGACAGCGTTGCAGTCGAACGAGCCGCGGGGTGTAATTGGCAGCTATCGTCATTTGTGACTGTCGCCGCGGTAGATGATGCCGTTCTTAGTAATCTAACAACCAAGCAATAGAGTAAGAGTGTAATTAAGACCTTTGCCCTCGGTTCCGGTTTCCTTATTATTAGATTCATATGCGTTCGTCCCTTGGAGGTTCTCGTTACAACGACCTTAGACGTCGCTTAGACGTTAACAATAATCGTGATCAATAGTCGACTGACGATTGTAAAGCAACCAAATGAATCCTGTCAAACGATCGGGGTTTTAGGTGGGCTAAAAGATCTTTGCTATCTGCTGCTTTACTCAGATCATCTGCTGCTGCGAATGTTATTTCAGGGGAAAAACACGGAAGGGCTGCGATTATTATTCGCAGTATTTTCGCTACCAGTCGGATATTTGCGTTAACTGGTTTGTTGTTGTCGTCGTGTCATCTAAAAGGTGCCAAGAGGCACTCGAAGCGAGCGGCAGTGGCGCGCTTGCAATTATTCTACACGTGACTGAACACGAATGTGATCACGCCGTAGGTAAATGGTATAACACTGTGCCAGTTATTCCGGCGATAGAGGCTCTAGTGGTGTCCTTAAAGCCATATGTATGTAGACTTGAGCGTCAGAAAAGGTTGATATCGGTAATGCGTGATTATGCCATAGCACTGCTAAATCTGTAATAGGCATTTAATGTCCACAGTTCTCGCAGCGACGAAGTTTTCCTTTGTTAGGGGGTACACGGGAACTGGCGGATATAGGCCGGACCAACGAGCCCATTTGTGCTGACGGATACGCTGCAATCCACAGCAATGTGATGACATGACCTCTGTCACGCCATATACGGTATCGAAGCTGCGAGTCAATGGAGAAATGCTTGCCTATGGTGCTCAGATTTCCGGTTTGTTATGTTTGCTCATAGACGAATCTGCGCTCACTATCGGTAGGATACCCGTATGAGTTAAAAAACCATTTTTTTTCAAGTCAACCTAAATTTACGCTAGTGTAAAAAGGCGCAGGGTAAAATTTTCTCCGGTATGTATCGTTCCTAGGACACATTCAGAAAATTGCTTAATTTGTTTTGTGTATCATCTTCGTAATATTTACCTTTCTCATAGAGTAAAATAACCTCGGTAATGGAACGTAACTTAATTTAATCAGAATATTTGAATACGTATCGCGTGCTGCCGGAGGTCTTTTGAAGCCTTCAGGAATTTGATTCTTGCATCTCACGTTGCGTTCCCAAATCGAGAAGAGTCTTGCTTAGGGCTAACTCAGCAACGAAGAAATCCTACTCTTTGTCATAACTGCCTACAGAAGACTTGAGGTTACGTTACTCGAATAAGCAGAAGCATGGTCAATGGCGTGGTAAACGAGTTCGCTCTTAAGTTCCCCAGCTATACAAACACGCAGCCCCCGTTCGAATCCATCTGGCTTGTTGCTAAATCACAAAATGGGCTTATAATTCTGCTATAATAATAAAATGGGCTTACCCATTCTGCTTATAATGATACCGTTGAAGGCTCGACGACAAATACGGTTACGTACGCAGGATTTTGAATAGATTCTAGACGGCCGGTGACATGATTACACTATGAAAACACGAAGATGACCTGAAGAAAGGCTGCACTTACATAATCTTTTATGTTTACATATATAACTAAACTACTGGACTCGATTTTTGAGATTGTCGACTTACACAGTAGCTGCATGATCTTAGGGAGGCCCTACGTGAAGAAGATAAATAAACTACTGTGCTTACACTGGGTCAAGATTGAAATTAGCGTAGCTTTCTACTTGTTATTAGCTTTAATTTCCTTTTAAAGGCTCAAAGTTCGTCTGTAAAAATTGTTCTTGTTGATCGAACAAAATCGCAGCTTGATTTACCCATCTCAAAAACTTTTCGGTAAATCGAGATGGGCAGAGAACCTCCAATTTTGACATCGCCTTCAGGTGGAATGGTTGTATCCTAGCCTGATTTCCGATATTGCGGGTCCTCTACAGTTCAGCAATAGCATCTGCTACCGCTGTCTCCTCTGCAGTTCCATCATTTAGCTTTTCCGTATCACGTCGGTGAATGGCACGAGCAGCGGTACTCATGGCCCAAGATTCTTACAACTCTTTATATTATTCACTGATGACGTCATCGCACCGTACGAAGTTTGGAGCCACTGAAGTTTCGTATGCCCGCAGAAGCGGCTGGCCTATCCTATTCTTCCTCTGTTTCTCTTCCTTACAACCTGGACAAGGATAGCGCTAGAACAGTAAACGGGGCAATCATCAGCCACCGGGCCACCTTCCGCAACTACATTGTATCCTTCTACTTCTGCCGTTACGCACTTCGTTGACTTTCTGTAGTAGGCGCAGTCCAGAGGAATAAAGGGGCCTCACATAGCTATTGCTAATACTTTAGTTGGGGTATGGCTGCAACTACGAGTACCCTTGATGAAAGCGTGGACTGGCCTGCATGAACCCTGGGTTTCCTTATGCTATCCTGTTTATGGCCTGTCGGCCCTTGTTTTTCCTTCAGCCGATGGATGGATTCATCGTCGCATTGTACAGGTTTACTGCGTCGACAAAGAATAGAGAAGTAGGATGAGGGAACTGTATGGCATAAAATGGCCTCAACTAGCGTCGCGTGTCAACCGAAAGAGTGAGAGAGTCGAGAAGTAAGGAAAATGGGACAGACTCAACGCAGCTTAATGAACGCAGATATCGAGCATGCCGTAGTATGTACTGCATGCATTGCAATGTTCCGTGCATGGACAGGAATCGACGTTGATAGTTGACTATATGAAATACATTAATAATCACGCACGATGTATGGCGCAGTGGTTAGGCCAAGATAGAACTGATCAGAGTAGCGGTTGGGTTGTATACTTGTTATTTGTAGTGCTAATAGTTATTATCTAATGATAACTAGAGGCATGTGTGTTTACATAAAGTGCATCCTATATCACTAACTTGTCTCACCGGAGCTAAGAAAGATTGACTTGGAAAGTTACGACGATGTTTATTGGCATGTCGTAAGGGAATATCAATATATGTCGATAGTCAACGCCATGCCACTACCATAGGTTTTTATTTTTGATCATATAGCGATCCTTCGAGTTACATATCCGGTAGGTGGATTTCTCACAAGCCACAGCCATGATCCAGTGGTCTTTCAAGCCGGGAGGAACTTTTTCCTCAAATGGACGGACGGTCATGGGCGTCTGGTTGCTGGCTAGCCAGCCCAGTCATAGATAGCCGATTAGCGTTTTAAGCACCATAAGCATCTCATAAGCAGCTGTCATGCTCGTATGGTGTCTCTTCATCAATAAAAAACATTCCGTGATTTTTTTTATGTTAACGTACGAGTCGAGAGAGCTTTTCTTACTACATAGTTAGCTTTTGTTGCTGAAGGCATTCGGACGACTGCTCTAATTCCTGTTACTGGCACGTGCTTAAGCGATAGCCTCTTAGCACGCAGTAAAGTCAGTCAAATATTGTCAACATACTATCTCGGTTACGTATTTCGCACCAATTGATTCACTGGTTCAGCTGAAGGCCAGCTTTCAAATGGCCTTTGTTTCCATGGAAGAAGGCTTAGAAATATATTCTCGTTTTTATTTTATATCGTATTTTAAACAGCGTTTCTAATTTATAATTTGAAACACATTGACTTCTTTTTTTAATAGACAGCTGCATGCGTAAGGCCTTCGTATATTTTTGGCGGACCAGGTTCTAAGTCGGCAAAATGGTAAAGATCAATTGCTAATTTTCAGCCTTGTATTTCTACGATATATTATATAATGTATTGTATATCAATATTTTATCCAGTGTCTACCGAGCGTTATATACAGCTTTAGCCATGTGGCTTTTATCATAATGAATGTATGCAAGATGCCAAGCACAAGCTTTAATACTACAGGAAAGCTATAAGGATTCCTCTTTGAAAGTAAAAATTCATTTTCAAGGAGTGATCGAGGCACCTACACATACGGTGACTATGCACCGAGGTCGTACATATTCTCCGTGACAATATTGGCGGCAAATGGCGTCCCGTTTTCGCACGTATAAATGTTATTACTCAATATAGTTTCAGTTCATTTAAGATATATTTGATTTCTGCTTCAGTGGATAGAAGAGTTTTAAAATGTATTATATACAAATCTAAGGTAATTGTTTCCTTCATATGTTGGCTGGTCAATTTATTCAGAAAAACATATCATGCAACGCCAGTATAAGCTTTTTTAGAAGGGTAATATCAGAACCCTTAAAATGGCAGAACATTGCTAGATATAGCAAGTACCGGCTCTATAAGACTCTGCGTTGGTTCCGGCTGCATAAATACGTATATTCATTACTTTTATTGTCAACCTTGTAGTATGCGGGCACCATAATCGCATGGTCATCGAAAATTCTACGCAATTATCGTTGACGTTCTCTTACCCCGATACGATGTTACAAACTACAATTAACATGTACAATTCAGACGAAATCAATAGTCGCTCATTTCGATATTTGGTAGGTTTACTTGATTTGATCGGAACGTTTTTTTAATAGAATTTCTCCATAACGAAATTGCGAAGTAAGTAGAACAAGTATGATTTGTGCAGTTTCGTTATTATTCGAAGTATGTTTTTTCGAAATAATTCTGCGTCAAAACAGCCAGGTTTCGATGTTACGAAGAAAATCTTCGACAATCTTTTCTATAAGACACTATAAAATAATAGTTAAAACGCCTAAAAATAAATTTATAAAAAATCCCGATTGCAAGTACTCCTGAATGCTGGTTAGTGTACGTATGAAAAAATAACAAACAATATTCGCTAGCTGTTGGTACAGATTGGTTCTGGGCTTTGAGAATGAAGTAGCAAACAGCAAGCTGTGAAAGGGACGACCCCAACTTGGTTTAAATGTTCTACCAAGCCGATTCTTATACGGTACCTAAATTTTCACTCTGTTTCCAAGAGCCGGAGGTGTGCGACTTCAAATAAGCGGTTTTCATAGGAATTAACGTGGGCTCGAGGCACGGATGGCTTTAATCAGCGACCAGCGTTGCGCGCCAGTGGCCAAGTATGTAGCTGAGGCTATATAAATAAATGTATGAACGGACGAAAGATCGCTGTATACCAATGCTTTTGTCTTAAAGAGATGTTCAGTGGCCACGTCATTAAAAATTTGATGGCGTGGATACGCCTATTCTCGAGGCTACGTTAAAAATATCTTTCGGTAAAGACATTATCTCGTTGACTGATTGATTCATTCGATATTATGTGCTCTCATAGAGACGTACAAAACGATAACGCATAAGTAAAATGACGTTTGCTTGGACATATTTGCAAACAGTCATAATAACGAATCGCGCTCTGCTGTCATTCGTAGTCGGGCCAGCGGCGACCGCTACACGGCAAGGTCCGAGTAATAATACGAAAAAGTTTTATGAAATTAACTATGTATATATATACGAAATTTTATTTGAAACTCCTTTACTTCTCGCCACTTAATAAATTTCTTTCAAATCTTACTTACCAAAATAAGCACTTTTAATTATAACATGTCATACACATTATACACAATCTTCATCTACTTTTTTCAAATTATGATGCACATACGCAGATTCCATCGATTTATATAGACGTTCGCAGAAAATTATTTTTATCTAGCATTCATAATTCAGTTCAGGCCTGAGCAGAACCATATCATCATGTATTACTTAAAGCAGTAAACAACGTTAGGCACAGTGTTATCTATCGACGCCTATTCTCATTTAATGTCAGAAAAAAAACTGCTACGATAGACGGTTGAGTGGTACAAACGTGTAATTGCCTCTCTACAGCTTTATAAAGATTTTTTTTCTGCAGCTCTTGCTTATTTTCGTGTTTAGTCCTAGGTAGCTCTGCTCTTCTTGGCCCTCAGATACCTTCGTTTAACTATTTGCTACCATAAAGCCGTCCCAAATGCCACATTGGTTTACAGCTGGTCAGTGGGTCAGCTAGGCGACAAGAGAATGGTGACAACGCTGAGAAGTGGAAAAAAGCCCGCTACCGATGGGGATCGGTACCCACCAAAAGAAGACAGATCTTTCCGCTGTTTAGCCGGCTGTCGGCGTGTATTATTTGTCGTCGGCGTGTATCGCCATGCGGCCTTGTCAATGGTCGAAAAGGCGGTGTGTCACGTGACAAAACTATGTGCAGACAGCCCCTCTAGCAAACGGAGGCTTCCATCTGTCCATAACACTGCAGTGGGCAGGTACAACCAAGCACGTTAACTTATGAAAATCGTTGAGAAATGTATAGCGACAATAGTCGACACGATGGTATCGGTTCCGCATGTCATTGTTTGAAAAAATTTACTATGTTTTTATATATGGTATGGATTGATTGAGTGCGGTATTAAGACTAATGATGTAATCGTGGGACACAAGGTTAGCAGCTTCTTAGCCTGTTATATTGGTTAAGCATGGGTTATAAGTGTAAATATTTTATTCCTCTAAATGAAGGACAGGTAAAATTCTGCGGATTTTTGCGACTTAGTTTGTCTGATGATTTTCGAGTCCATTGAAGTTTTGGACTCAAATCATCAAAATATGGGATACATTACTCCTATGAGATTTATCTAAAGGTTGCCTAAAACTGTTAAT
This sequence comes from Varroa destructor, assembly GCF_002443255.2. Lineage (NCBI taxonomy): Eukaryota > Metazoa > Arthropoda > Arachnida > Mesostigmata > Varroidae > Varroa > Varroa destructor. Next base: position 22,323,219 of record NW_019211460.1, read on the forward strand.
ACTGATTATCTTCTTCGGTCTTCTGCAATCTGTTAATCGCTTGTTAGCACGACAATCGCGACATACATGGTTAATACACATGGCTAACCATAATTAAGCATCTTAGTACATAATCCTTGGATTTCCATTACCAAAAGAGAAGGTTCGTAGCCATGTCATTGTCACAGACTCCCAATGGCCGTTTGGTCAATGTCTTCCGACTTCCAGAGATAGCCAAAAGGCCAAAGGAAGCTAAGGATGTTCACCTTTTTCATTTAAAATCTAGGTCTAGGGTAATAGTCATTATTATGATTAACTTTAACTACAAGGTTACGGTAAAGTCAGATCGTGATCCGTAATGTTACGACGTTGGAAGTGCAGTAAATAAGCTAAACAAATGGAGAAGACAAATCGTTGTGTATAGTTACATATGTACATCGATCGATTGATCAAGTTAAGAAATATATCTTCTGTGTGTACTATAATGAAATTACTCTCCTTTAAATTTATCAGTAGAATATCAGGTCTTCGCCTTTCAGCCATGTTTCATCGTTTGTGTTGTTTTTCATCCTTTTTTGTGAAACTTCTTTTTTCAGCCGTCTTATCGAAGGTAAAAAACCAGTATGGTCTCGATGACAAGAAAAGTGGATTCTTGCAAACAGCTTTCGTCATATCATACATGATCTTTGCCCCAGTATTTGGTTATTTGGGAGATCGATACTCGAGGAAAGTTTTGATGGCAGGAGGCGTTATCTTCTGGAGTATAACTACACTTCTAGGCTCATTGCCTCCGGAGGTATTCTATAGTAGATTAAATGAATTAGTCTTGCATACTTTACTAGTTATGAGTTTGTTTTGAAGTCATCCCGTATAGTAACCTTAAAGTAACTTTTAAAGAACAATTCTTATAAAAATTGTGCTTTATTATTTTTATAATGACTCTTCAGAGTTGATTAAAAAGAACAACTTGATAATATGTTTATTTATATTTAAAGAAATATATATATGTATCGTATGAACCACCAGCTCGAAATTTAAAATTATTCAAATTTTAAGGGCTAATTACTTTTCAATTTTAAGCCCTACTACATGTCGATTAACGAGGTTTCCTAGAAGCACGTAACGTTCTACTTTCATAATACTTTAAAAGATACACCGCTCGCACACTTTAAAGGTCTGTCACCAAAACATTTTATGTTTTGGTTCAAACAATGTCTATGAAGTCGGCGCTTGATACAGTTCCCGGAGACGAAATTTTAGTAAAACCTATAGAATATGCCGCATTTAGTTGGAACAATACGATAGAAAAAATCTGCTAGCATGGATTATGGAGTGGCCCAGCTGGAATCGATCGGGTAATCAATTAGTATTGCATGAGGTTATAATCTGAGCCTTTGCTGTTCTTTTTCGTGTTTAATGACCTACCACTCTGTGTTCGAGATCCGCTGGGACAGATAGAAACGCCGCTGTAAGCAGGAGATCTTGTTGTCTTTTGACGCGGATTAGGCTAAACTGTTGAACTAAATGGATAAGGCAGAAGCCGCGACATCAGTGTTGTTTTCTACAAACTCCACATTAGGCAAAAAGATTTTTAAGCGCGTGATTTGAAGCGCCGTAGTCTTGCTCAAAAGTGACCAAACTTCGCAGACCATATTCACAGACGGAATGTAGCGTTGTGATCGTCAGGAGTGTAGTAATATGTACAACTTTAAGACTCTACATGTGCATGGCGTTATTCGAAATAAAAGTGGTCCCAATTGCTTCTTACGGAATTAGACTTGTTTGAGAGCACCTTTCACTAAACCAGGTCGAAAATTTTAAGCGAGTCAGACCTTCGTTTTAGAGGCACGCCATGGGTACATGTACCTTCTATATGATACATCCCTATTTGTGGCGACGTGGATTTAAATTTCATATTATCCCTGTCCACTTGGAGCTCATTAGCAAGGGAAAGAAAGATAGCGAAGGTCGATCCTGACTTTTGGCCTGGAAAGGGCTGCACAGAACGATCCACCATGCAGTTGCACGTTTTCTAGTACATAGGTTTCATCACATATCACGTGCGACGGTAAGTTTCCTTTTGCTTGGGACTACCTGCACCTGCTCAGGATACGGTGCAATATACCCCAGGTGCTATATAACGTCATGTGCTGTAATAGTTATTCGATGGCCAGGTTCTTCGATCGGGCAAAACGATCTTAAAATCGAAAATTTTCGTAGCTTATTAATAGCAATCCCAAACAGGAATAAAAGGAATTAATGCATTAACATATTAAACATTTATTGTTCACCTTTGTGTTTCTTTCTGGCACATTTTTACGCGACTCTTTCTTGACAGAACTTTTTCTTGTTTCTTGCGTTGCGCGGTTTGGTTGGCATCGGCGAGGCCTCGTACTCAACTATTGCTCCAACAATTATTGGCGATATGTTCCCCGAAGATAAGCGAACTATTGCCTTGGGGATTTTCTATTACGCTATTCCAATCGGGTCCGGTCTGGGTTACATGGTAGGCTCGTATATCGCGATATGGTCGGGTAAATGGTACTGGGCTTTAAGGATAACGCCGATTCTCGGAACAACAGCGACGCTGCTGATCTTATTCGTTCTACGCGAGCCGCCTCGAGGTGAAGCTGATGGGGGAGTGCACATTTCGACCACATCTATTATCGAAGACGTTAAAGACTTGGCCGGCAAGTAAGTATAAAAAAACAAGTGTCGATTTACCCTAAAGTTGAAATATAGCCACATTGGGCTCTCCATAGTTATTGCTGTCTGTTGGGATCGAGTGACAACAGCCACATGAAACACACGTATATATACCATCTATGGGGTCAACCATCCAAAGGGCTATTCTATCAGGGGTTGCCTAAGCATGTATGAATTAGTATAATTTTTAAGTTTCTGCATTATGTAAATTACTAAGGCAGCACAAAGATAGTTCACTTTTATGTGTACGTCGTTATAGTAATTTTTGTCCTGTCCTATAAAATGGTAGCTGTGATAGAGAAAAATAATGTACGATCCAGCTCATCGACAAACAATACAGACGGAAATAATTTAATTTAGTACTCTTATATTGAGATGTAAAATTGATAAAAATTGACCCTAAGAGATTCGTCTGTGTGTTTTTAGCATGTCTTATATCTGGTCAACACTGGGCTTTACTGCTGCCACATTTGCTCTTGGTGCAATGTCTTGGTGGGCTCCGGACTTCATAGAGCGGGCAGAGAGAATCCGAACGGACGACGTCGATCTTGGAAGGTGAGTGCAACGCAAATGTTAAAGCCGGTCGAATCACTGCTATGCTTCTTACAGTATTTTTTTCGTTCCATTGCACTTTGAGCCACCACTCCTAGACTGTATATTGTATTAGCAAAGATTAGCTATTTCGAAAGCTGAAAAATGGCGGAATTCATATTTTGGGCCAAAGAATGAGTTACCATATGTAGCCCACCTATTGCTGTTCGTGTATTAAATATTGTTCTCGTATAGACCTAGCGTATAGCAGCTTGTCATTGCTCAGTGTTCTCATCTTTACTTATGCCTATTACATTAGCATTTATGATCATTATTTTCAGAATTAGTTTTATTTTCGGAACGATCACGTGCGTCGGTGGAGCTACCGGAATTACGTTGGCAGTCTATTTATCGAAGGCGCTTCGTGAACGTTTTAATCGCATCGACCCGGTCATCTGTGCCGCTGGCCTAATATGTGGGGTGCCGTTAATTATGAGCGCTGTATTGTTAGAGAATACGGCACCTCTGGCTACGTGGTTTCTCTTCTTTATTGGCCTAACGTTATTATCGCTGAATTGGTCCGTTGTGCCTGACATGCTTCTATACACAGTGTTGCCAACTCGGAGAGGTACCGCGTCAGCAATACAGATCCTCATCTCACATATGTTCGGAGACGCAGCTAGTCCATATATCGTCGGAGCGGTAAGAGGAAAATGCAATGTGCGGATGTTAACGCGCACATACTTTCAGCTAGATGACCACGACTTATCAGTGGGGCGTAGAAAAGATATACAATCGACTAACTGATTTAAAAAAAAGGCTTTAAGTAAGTATTTTTTATGTCGTAGAAAACGTATAGAAGACATATTATTGGTACATAGCAAGCCTATTGTTGTCGAATATGGCCCGTATGAAGCTAAAGGAACCCGCGTATACGCTGATAAGCATACTTATATTCCAATACCGTCAGTTGCATCGTAGATCCTACAATTAGGTGTCCAGGGATGATGCTACTGTGTAGTGATTGGTAAATCGTTTTAATAAAAAGCTTTTAAGAGCTATAGCTCTAGGCGCTTACTCACAAAGCAGTCACTGAGGACTGTTTCTCTTCTTAGGATGGTTATTCGATCATAAAACATTTCAGTTTTATCAATGTGTCTCTTACAAAGATACGGTTATGCATGGGCGTGTTTTTTTTTTTAACAAAGAACAGCTTTTTGGTCATTCACGTGATAGTTTATCATCAACGGTAGTGCGGTTTCTCGTTTTTAGCTGCAAAGAGTTGTAAACGACAAGAAAAGGGGACCCCGTTCAATTGCTCTCAGCACGACTTTCACGTGGGTCTGTCCCACTTTTCCAAATATACATTTATCCTGTTGGACTACGTTCGCATAACACCTGACATTTCTGTGGGTGTACTTCCTATACAAACGAGAAACATTATTACATGTAGACTTCTTATATGTTACGCTTCCCCTATTCGATTCTTTCCAGTAGACAACAACTGTACAAGAATTAAACTTGTATTAAGCAAAATTAGATCTATTGATTTTCTTATATCTGCAATAGTAATCATTACCATACTTTGCCAACTTAATCATATATATCGTTGGTATAATGGTATTTGTTGATCTGCTTTGTCGGGTATGTTGGTGATCATTTAACTTACAGATATCAGACGCAAGGAGTACAGATATGACGAATCATGAGGAATACTTTATCGCTTTACGAAACGCCATGCTGCTACCTTGTGTGATCCTCGCCGTTGGTGGCTGCGTGTTCATTTTCAACATCTTTACGATTCTCCGCGATAAAAAACGCTGTCAGAGGCAGTTGCAAGGTAACGTAGTTCCTAACTGAGAACGCCAAAGACACCAGCACGGCTTTCCCCATCATCCGCACCACGATGCCATATACGCAATATAGAAAATCCGTCAACCGAACAGGCGAAGCTGGATCTAACATTATGACTATGAAAATAAACTCCCCACTAAAATCATCCAGATTTTGGCGTGCCTTTCGCTAATTAATCAAACGATCTCGGAAAATGAACGCTGGCTAAACATTTTCGATAGATTGGAAAACAGCTCAGATTTGCTTGTGGCACCATCGTGTTCATGGTACTATTTTAACGAAGCTGCTGCATTCAATACTTTGTCTACCTGATCAAAAGGCGTGTTTATAATAGCAGCAAGTTGAGCTGGTCGTAGCGGTCAAAATAATATCACCTGCTCGTGGGACTGGAATGACGCGATCAAACTCAGCGTAAAATCCCTAAAGGTGTTAAAGCCTCTAGTATTTTTGAACAAGGGGTCACTGTCAACAATCGTATCTGTGGGTAGGTGTCAAGGTGTCAAGCGGTTAACATATATACGTTCGGTGTTTTTTCTAGAATGTCCTCCTCTGAATCGTATTTTTGTACACTAGATAAATTAAACACTGTTATCTATAGTAACTGCCGGTTGCTTTTTACGCCTACTTATATAACTCGTTTACTAATTAAATCTATGTGTGCTTACCATAGGCTGCCTATGTGAATATAATAGTATGCCGAGCTGCTAACACAGCGCTAGCCATTAGATAACCAGAGTGTCAGACTCTCGTACTAACAACATATGGAACTTCTGCAGGAACGCCTAGTTGTAGTAAATCGTCGCAAAATAATAACGTTTAATATAATAGTGGTTTGAAATAACGATAACAATGGAGCTTTTTTTTCAAAACCACGATAATATTTTATTCCCTGTCATATAGAATTCTGGCCTGAGCCGACAGCAAAAAACAGGTCAACAAAAAACATGGCCACTATACATGCGCTGGGTAGTCGCTTTAGAGTTTGAGACGGACATTCTGAGTACGTTTCCAGCATTTGTTCTCAGCAGTGATTCCATTGATGAAACGATTGGAGCTCTACCATCCATATATAGGTGACGGTCGCACTTGTGCGTGTCAATACTAATAAGTGTTTGAAAAAAGATACATCAAACTAAGTACTTTTCCCAACGGCAGAATTCACGATCGTTTCGGTTGTTTCACATCTATCCTAAAATTGTGTTGCCCAAAGCACTGCATTACTCCTGCTACCGCGCCTGTGATTTCATTATCACACAAAATTTTAGGGGGCTTCAACCGTAAGCTATATACACCCCTTTAAAGGAACAAGGCAGACACATTTGCATACGCGTAAACTGGAGGAACACCATTTCAACAGGCTAAGCTGTGTACATATAGATTGCTACATTTGCTGTTAAACCCAATACAGATATATTTGATAGATGTGAGTGTCCAAGGCGACAGAACCTTGCAGATGTATCGGCAGCTGTGAATTTATGAATGGTTTTCTGTTGGCGAACAGTCCTATTTAGTTTATGAAAAAAAAAAAAAAACAGAAAGAACGAGGCCGATTTCCCAGTACGTTTAAGTCCAGCTAGTTGTCAAGCGAGTTATGGGTGTCGTATGATAAATCCTCATTTCATTTTTGTCCTGACAGATTTTATGATATCACTCTATGATTTAAACATTTGTGGTTAACTGCGCAAAACCTTTTTAAAGCTATCTGTGAGTTTTGTTTCTGTTTGAGGTCTTTTCGAAATAGAAGAATATTTCCGCAGTAGGTAAACTAACCAATCGCTATGAGTATGTAATTAGAAGGTTATGAGAATGAAACATACTATTTCCTACAGAGTTACGTTTCAATTTGGGGTAATGCGAATCTTGTACACATCGAACCTAATCATAATCTATACGAATTATAAAAAAATTTAAAAAGAACTGGTTTATATTTACCCTGCAAGGGATTGCCGCGTATCGGATTTTAGGAACTAAATTCCGACGTTTGCCTGGAGAGCAGTACTGGACAAGTAAACACATAACAAAATTGAATCACATAGTTATTATCTGTATCGTAGGGGAGTCATCTGTTGTCTACTATACGATAGTTCTGTTATTTTTACCAAGCTAACACTTTACTCTGTAAGGTGTCCGAAGCATTCCGCTTATAGATATTGTAGTGGGATCGATGTGTCAATGGGTATTATTGCGGGGACGAGACAAAACCCATCATACGTGTGCATATTGCTGGAGTCGATTCAGTGTTGCCGTTAGCGTTGCAAGTGCAATTTTTTTTGCGAGCCCAATGTAAAACGAAAAAACAGTATAACTATGTGTCTTCACCTTCGTTTGACACGGTGAGCACTAATTTGACATGTTTCTAGAAAACTGAATTGATCAACAAACAGACTAATTTTCACTTCATTTTATTGTGTTCCATCCATTGTATTTTTTTTGCCGACTTATATATTTTTAAATGTTCTATTAACAATTCAAAAAGGAACATAATTCAATGACACTTGTTGCATATGTAGGTTTGCATGTAGCATGGGAGTATTTATTATGCGTGCGAGCAGTTGCGTCTTTTGTGTCGTCGTCATAGTTAATTTTATTGTTTATTTACATGTGGGTTGGCATGGTGTTGTTGCACGGTCGCCTCTTTATACGTTTGTTCGAAAGAGAGCTATAGTGGCCCAGCTGATTTCCGAGAAGATGTTCAACAGTGTCGCATGCAGTGGGTAGCGATCATAATGCAATATATATAGTTTTTGATGACAAAAGGATGAGACAGCAGATTGCCCTTCACTGTAGGACTGAGTTGATACGTTTAATGGTTGGATGGTAAAGTCTAAAAGTACTATTAGTTGCGGTACCTTATCATTTGCGTTTGTTTTCCGTGTTTTAGCTGTCTCGGTTTGACCTAGCTTTTCCGCTCCAGTCGTATACTTGGCTACTTCTATGGCTTATGATTGTGTGCGTGTTACCTGCTTTTCTTAAACGGTGGAACAGATGTGGGGTTATTTTGATTAATTGTATTTAGATTTTGCGTGTCATGTATTTGCTTGTTGTCTGCGTCATCAGTGAGTCACGCCCCGTTAGTGAGCGACGACTCTGTTTCTCAGAATAATTGGCTTCTGCTAACCTACGACTTGAATCTAAATTAGAGATTTAATTGCCGCCGCCCTCGCCTGCGCCTTCCTTCTTACTGACACGACTTAGTAGTGTGCTAAGTCCCTATTAATTCACGGCACCCTATCTCGAGAACGTCTTTTACGTGAAGTTGGTGCTTGGTTGTTCCTTGGTTGTTCTAGGCTACGTCCCGCCCGGCGAGGGTGTCGATACGAGCGGAAGTGACGATTCGGAAAATTCAACGCCGGCGCTGGGCCATCGCGGAGGTGGCCAGTCGCAATATGGAAGCCTTATAGACAATCAGCATTAACATCAGCAGACAGCCTTCTAAGGCTGCTACGACGCAAACACTGCATCGGCAATCAGACATTTCTTATGAAAATACTCCTTTTGGTGTAGCGAGCAGCTTCTACTCGTCGACGACGAGCTCTGCCGGTTGAACAATTTCAGAGCTCCCTTTGGTGAGAGTGGATTCCGTTAGCACCTTAAGCAGACCTAGCTACGGACGGTTGGAAAGGCTAGAATAACACGCCAACGGAAACGAGGGGCCCAGCTGAGTCTATGCCGGTTAACAGAATCATAATAAACCAATGTAAAGCTGTTCGTAGGGATGGAGCTCTGCGGCTGATCACCGTCCTATAAACATCTAATTATACAAACGGGGTTACTGCCCGTTAAGTTTACTAACTAATACCAATCAAATAATCGAACGTTAATGGTGCTAGCAGCCCTCCCAAAGGTTCGAGTGACCCCCCTTCCCCCTCCCCGCGAGAAATAACAAATGTCTTGTGTACACTCTTCATACGACGAAAAGCCCGACTTGCAGATCGGACAGAACCTCATCAGTCCGTTTTCGATATACGGCAATAAGTGACCGCTAGCTTGAAATAGTCACATCTATAGGAAAAAGTCCTCTTGAAATTGAATACGGCAAGCAAAAGAGTAACGGCTAACAACACATTGTTATCGACTAAAGGTCAAGAAAAGCTTATTCGAAAAGCGTCGGAAGACAAACGATTCGTGTAAACTAACAGCTCCTATAAAATGACATAAATGACGCGAATGAGTAGACTTTTGCTGATGATGATACAAATTGAACCAAAACCAAATATTGTACCAGTCTTAAACACGATGCTGCATTGGGCTTCGGTATAATGTGCGGGAGCTATAGCGCTGAAATGTGTAAACTTATCAATCATATATATATATATATATATATATATATATTTGGTCTTGTTTTATACCGAACAAAAAACAGATCCGTATTTTCCCTTACTTGACTTAGCGAAAAGTAAATTGCGGTGGAGATTTATGTGCCTTAACACAGAGTCTTTTATAGATAGATTCTTTGCACCATTAAATTGACTAAAGGCTCAATGCAACGCGGTACGGGTATTTGACTGTCACTCGAGCTTGATTTAGCTTTTACGTGAATGATTGTCTATTAGTAACGGCGTCGATTTTATAGAAGAGGCGAACGGAACCCCTTTCTACTTCTAGATGTCTATCTTCGAATATTAATTGAAAAATATAGTTAGTAAAGTAAATGTGATTAGATGCTATCTGGGATAGTTGAGCACTGAGTTTATGCCAGGCAGGCTTAAATGATTAATGGGCGGAAAGTCAATCTTTCAACGTAATCGGATTGAAGCGTAGGCAAGAACCGTTTCCTTTAGGCATAACCCGAATGAAAACTGGATAATCTGGCAATTACTATTTCTATTAACTACTATTATTGTTTTTGCTGTCGCCAACGGATAGAGCTTCTGTCCAAGAAGACAAAGGTATTCTGCAGACGAATTTCGGCATTCTGCTGTGGTGGCTTGCATCCTTCTCATGCGATGCTATTGACAACAGTACTGTTTAATGATATTATTAACGTACCATTGTACATATGACGGTGATATCTTGTACATATTTATAAATAATACGAATCATAACATAACATAAAAGCGGTTATGTAAGACCATGAACGTAGAACTGACAAGTGTATAGACATGTGCCTATAGGCAAAATAGCTGGAATATTTTGTCCGGGTTCCCCTGTGGCCTATGTGTTGCACAACGTAACGAAAATAATTTCGAATGATCGAAAATATTTTTTTTGAAAACGAAGAAGAGAGAACCAAGGGGATAGTCCGACGAGGAGCCATAGTAAAAATGACCCTCGAGTAATTGTGAAAGTTAGAATGTTGAAAAATTGCAAATATAATCATTCGAGCGTGATGCTATTGATAGTGAATGTGACGAATGAGATAAAAGCGGAAAGCAATAAAAAACGAATTGTCCCAAGTTGAACATCTTGGATAAATTAAATGGATAATGATGATAAGTTAGTGTGATATTTTTGATAGATACAAAGAGATAGTACCAATGAATGCCTTCAACGTTTCGCATGGTTCGCATGTATCTGTAGATATATTTCTATAAAGATATGTATACATTGCCTATATTGATGTAAAATGTTATGTATGTAATGTATGTTTCTCTTTATCTATGTATCTTTATCCTTTACCCTCTATATGACTCGTTATCGATGCTCAATGAATGTAGATAAAACCCTGCCCATAAAACCATCGACCCAACTATTGGACTTTTATTTTGCTTAATATTACCGTTATACCACTTCAGAATCTATCGAATACCCATTCTTGGTCAACCTGTGACAACTGATCGCTAGCTCTGATTTAGGGCAAGTACCTGCTGAATAGAGCGCTTCAGCCAATTCTACATGCACCCTGGGACAGACAGACAGGCTTCCTGCAGACTGCACTCAAACCTAACAAAAGGCTGTTTTGTCGAAAGTGCTAATAGGCGAAAAGTTACGATGAAAAAATTCTTAAAAAATAATTTATTATTCGAAACTTATAGATTCTACTGTTGTACCTTAGAACAGCGAAGTAATACTTCAAGAAATAGGCATTTGCTTTAAACTATAACCAAAGGTTCTTGTTCAAACAAAGTGTATAGCTTGACCAGCAAGCTCGATCTTTAAGACCAGGTTGTGATCTTTGTTGTAAAATCAACTATCTGGATGTTTTCGCTGAATGAAAAGCCCGTTCTTTCTAAAAGAAAACAGCCAATGGACAAGCTATGGCAAGATTATTATACCACGCAAATAGAATATAAACAACAACCGACTGATGAACATTTTATTTTATCACTTTAAGTTACCTGTAAAGCCGAGATTATTCCTAACTCCTTTCCAGTTTATGGGTACTAGCTTATGGCAGTACACGAACCTCTTTAAAGCGATCCTATGATGCCCGACCTATTTACGCTAGGTTGTGCCGACTATCGAACTAGGTCAGAGGTGGCATTTGGGCATGTCTAACTTTGCCCTCTTTAATTGATGCATTGTTTCAATGTTTATTCGAACTTGTTGACACCGTTGTCGCGTTAGGCCCTCGGGCCCATTCAAGCGTCTAATTCAGGTGCTGTCCTAGTTGAAGTAGCTGTTTAAACTGCTATCGTCTGTCATTGCTTCTGCTCTAGAGGATCTGGCCTATTTCCGACGTCAGTATTGTCCTCGTTTGAGAACACGATCAGCCGACGTTATTTCGGTACCCATGTGCTTTGTGTATCTCAGCATTCTTGTATTAGTGCTTGGGTAAACATGGCGTTTGAACTCCTGTGGATACTTAATCAATGGAACTCTAAATACGACAGAACGGTTGTATTTAAAGTTTCATTGGCCGCTCCGATGAAACGTTGTCTTTTATAGATTCATACTGAACAAACAAGACCACCCCTTCCGGCGACAATGTGTATACCGGTCATATTGATAGTCTATTGAGAGTTAATGATGTCGTTCTTGGCCTCTAGAAGGGCCATATTTGTACACTACCAATTTTATTGCCAAGTAGAATTTTACCTGCAAGGACGATGCTGGATAGAGCGGGAAAATTCAACGAGCGGCTCGGAAATTATCGTGGGTCAGTGTTAGTTACATGGATACCTAAATTTATCGCTAAATAGAAATGCGTACAACGTTGTGATACGTTAGATTTTTGAAGGCTTTAGAACTGGTTTAAGAAGCGAGTACGTTACACGCTTCTTTAGTTGTTGTTCCGTGTTTATATTAAATTTGAGTACACCTACAATCGGTTGTTTGCGCCTGTGCTATAGGGAAAGCGGCCACTCTGCTGACCGGAATCAAGCCGTCTCTCCACCGCTTTTACTATAACTTTTTTAGTTTTTCGCTGGCCTCAGACTCAAAAAGTTCGACTACACTTAGTTACACTGTCTGAAAAGTTTACTTATTCGTTAAGAAGTGAAAAAATCTGTTGCCAATTCAGACAGGTTCAATTGTTAATATATACAAGTATAATAATAGTAGTAGCGCATGCGCAATTTGTGTATTCAGTAAGAAGCTTCTAATTTGGAAAATTTCAAAATCTCCTAAATGATACAGTAATCATCTGCGTTGTCACAGAGCTTTATGTACGTGTACCTCCAGCTTTGTATGGCTGATTTTCAGAGTCAGCGTAATTGAATAAATTAAACGATTGCTCTATATAATTTAACTCGCGAAACTTAAAAGTCCGAGATGCTAATGATCAGATAGGTCCTTGGGATAGCGACGTAGATACTACGTAGGTAGATACTGTAGTAAGTTTTCGTGACACCATACATAAAACAGATGAGGTATTGAAAAACCATACATAGACTTCGCTCTCATCATTGATACTTGGTTCGTTCCTCCATGAACACGTATGCCGGGAGGAAGTGAAAAAGAGGTTTTAAGGTAGTAATTTCATGACGTAATTTTTATAGTGCACTCAGTTATTCAAACATTCTTCATGGTTGTAATAACATTATTCATTCGTCATTTTCTCTCCATACTGTGTACAATAACAATACACGTATTGTTGTTGTTTTTGTTGCTGCTGCTGCTGTTGTTGTTGTTGTTGTTGTTTGCGATATTGTTTTTATTGCTGCTATTTGTAATCATCTAAAACCCATTTGGACGGTTTGTCGTTGCTGATTTTGCTGTTACCGTACCCGCGCTTCGTCTCATGTCGATAGCGGGTAGGACGTCACCTTTCACCTCGCCATGTCCATCGGCTTCATCATCGAACTCGGATCCGGATCGTTCGTCAGTTCCCTCGCTTAATGGCCAACCAGCGGTCGGAGATCTCTGGCAAGACACGAGTACTCTAATGGCGAATCATCCGACAGCATAGGATAGGGTAGTTGGATAGAACAAACTATTTTTGACGTTACCTCCGGATCCCGTTAATGTGACGCACTCTGGCCGATTTCTTGTGAAAATACTCTAGTAAAATGGGCGTGCCTTCTTAACAACAAAGCGTCGAATTTACCTGAATTGAATCCGAAGAGCTGTCACTGTCTAAGGCGCTTGCCAACGCAGAAGAGACTTGTAGCATATCGAGAATGGCGATGCAACATAATGTTATACGACTCAGTGTAAAGTTTCTCCTTTTCAACATATTGAATGCGGTAAACAAATAAGATGGCGATACAAACCATTATTCTCGAGGTAATATGGTGTTCTAACGAACACATGTTTCTGATAAAGGACTTTTTTAACTGCTTATGCAATTTAGCGAGGTTGTTCTCACGATCTTACGAGGTAAATACTTGTTAAGGTTGGGACGACGCAGCGTCTACGCAAGAGAAGCTTTGTCTATTTTGTGAATTCGGTTCAGGCCAAACTCAATCGAGGCGCTTAACAGGGCAGTGGGCGGCTCGATAAATATCGATTGATAATAACACGTTTAACTCTCCGGCCCTTCGATTTTCGAATATATGACGCATCCTTCGCACACAGTTGGTATGGTTTACGTTAGCATTTGAAAATTACATTTAACGCAACTTGGTTACCTCAATCTATGTGGTAATGTTTACTAGCAAATATGCGTCACGCAGAGTGAGCACCTTCAATTTTTAGATAGTTAACCGAAAAATCGGGCATTGCCTCTGTGTTAACCATATCAACGTCTTCAACACTTCTAGAAGCTTGTCCTACTGTCGGCACCTCATTTCAGCGTGAAGCTATTCGTCATCGCCGGTGATTTCCAGTCACCGGTCTATCTTGGTAGTTTTCAATGAGTACGTTTACTCCGTGTAAGCGTTTCCAATCCATGTTCCTTTAAATTACCTTTTTTTGCCCCACATAATCAGAACTTCTTCACCTACCGGTGTTAGTGTGTGTTCGTGAACAACTGCTGTTGTATTTGAGTACTTAGCAAGAACTTACGAGATCATTTTCGTGTAATAACCTTAGCTATGGGCGCGTATTTACTTCTATTCATGTAAAGTGAGATCAAGGTTTTGGTCAGCACTTTGTACTGGATAAGTACCGAAAAAATCACGCAGGAGAAATAATTAGGAATATATGCTTCCACGACGGCTATCGACGAGTGCTTCCTTGTGCCCATAAAATTTCCATTGAAAGAGTTAACTTCATGAACGAGCACGCATTGGAGGTGTTTCATCTATTATAGGTCTCCATGAGAATATAAAAATAATTTCATGCGAAGTGAGCTGCAGAGGCAAATGATTGTCAGGTAAACATTGAAATCAACGTTAAAGTTACTAGCCTACACCTGCTAGAGTGCTTAAGCTCTTAAAAGCTGTCTGCGATGTATCTTCAATCTACTTGCACGAAAAGAGTTATCTAGGCCTTCTAGCTAGAATATAGTCTGTGCACGTCAAATTGGAAAACCCATAGCTCTACTCAAGGTCTAGCCACATATTCATGTCCACCGATCCCAACTTGTTTGCCAGTGACCAGTATGTATTCTATGGAAAGCCCGTTCTATACTCTAACAGGAGATTATTAACATTCAATCTCGGGTCCCATCTTTGAAATAAGTGCACAATTCTTCAACATTTGGGAAAAGTGAAACTTTTTATAAGATTATATGAAAATTGTACGGCTGTAAAGAGGCTGTAAACAGCTGTAACAGATTGAAACTGATTGGGGCATTCAAATCAAATCAAAATGTTAGAAATGATATATCGCAGCCGTGCCCGTATTTCTATCAACTCATTCTACCATTTTTTTCCAGAATCTATTTTGAATTGTTTTCTTATTTTGTTTTAACACTTTTCTGTCAATTTCGATTCCTAGACTATATTCTCCGTTTATATTTACTGTATGCTCTTATTTTTTGGCAAATTACAAAATTGTGGCATTTCAAGCAACAATATCTAAACAACAAGATCCGAATTGGCCCACACGAATTGGATTTTGTATTTATAATTGATTAGCAAGATTTTTTTAGTACAAGCAAAGAGCTTTAACAGGTCGGAAATGAATTAGTCGGCATAAACCAAGGCAGGTATATATATAATCGATGAATCCCGCTTTTTGCAGTTCCTCATCATCCAGAGTCGGACCTCTCTACTCCAACTAACTCCGTTGTAGTCGTCCTTATTCCAGGCATATATTCTCCTATAGCAGCTCTCGATTCGGCCTGAAATTTCGTCTATTTTTCTAATCCATGTTGATTCGTTGAATTTTTCCCTTAGCGCCACGTGACAACAATAATGCTCGTGATCTACGCGTAGAGTATGACGCAAACGTAGAGTTTGAAGCTTCTCCTCCTAACTACTGCGAATCGACAGAAGCAGAATTTAAAGAAGGTGCCGTGCGCGTGATATCTTATTCAGCTTTAGAAAAAAAGAACGCCTTGGACCACATCTTAACTAATGAAGTCGATATTCCACCATCGAAATCACCAGTTTCTGTAGCAAGATTATAAAATGATAATATTGATGTTGTTAATAGTCGACGACAAAGCTAATCTTCACTGAAGCGGCTAATCAATGGACATGAAGGCAGCTATATCGCATTAGTCAAAAAAAAGGTTTGAATTCATTTAACTGACTCTATAATGATGTTCTTATATTAGGTATTTTCAGTGAGGTATCTAATAAGTTGGTTGTTAAAAATTAAGGTCAAAAAAAAGACGAAAGTTGTCTGTCTATTTACGTGTTTTCTTTTATGTTTCAGTATAAATGTACGTTGAACTGTGGGCAAGTGATTTACCACTGTAAGATCGCATAGACGCATGGCAAATGTTGCAAAACCAATTATCACACCACAAGCCATGGAGAGCTGGTTCACCCGAGAATTTTGGTGGAGCTCTTTTATTTTTCTTCTATTCTAACCTGACATGATTTACGCCTCTATGAAATCATCCAGATATCGCTGGTCTATAACTGATACCGAGTGATTCCACATGGGTCTCGTTCCGTGTGCGGAACAGCCAAGAGGAAAGCTTCAGCGCTATCTGTGCTCACCTCATGAGAACAAAGATAGCGCAATAGAAGGTTGATTGTGGCCAAATGTGTACGCCGAAAGCAACCCCACTTGTTGCAGTGACGGGCGTGGATGTGCGTGCGTGCGTGCGTGCCTGTATGTACATTAATTAAATTAATGTTATTAATGTCATTATAATACTTGGTTTTTATTGCTGTATTAGTAATTAACAATGTATTAATAATGATGAAGATAATGAAGTGGCAGCAAGAACGAACTTAAACTAACAGGTGATTTAACTTAAGGGTCAGCCATGCTGGTGGTCGGATGATTATAAAAAATTGATTAAAAGAAGAGAGCGAACCGAAGACATGTTTTAACATGCATAGATGTCGAATATGGTTTCGATGACGGATTTTAATAAATACATGAAGAGATGAATTGCTATAAGTTTTTTTTTATTTGTGTCCGTGTTTTCCGTTAGATAGCTTAGTAAATAGATGGAAGCGATCTATAGTACGAACTTATAAAGAAATATTATGCAAGTCAACAAGAAACTGCTTTCCCGTGCAACGGTGCAAAGTTACGCGATTGCGTATTAATTGCCTATAACAACGTAGCGAAACTATTTCATAGACTTGGTTTCAATTTTTTTTATAATAAAAGTAGATCTATTGTATTCGTTTGGTACGAGACCATAGGTTGATTAAACTTGTTATAAACTCAATGTTACGTACGGTCTGGCGGTTTTTTTAAACGGCGATTCTAAAGTCTTTCTCCGCTTTGTGTGCCTTTTTCCCGATGACAGATTTATTGGCTCTTGCGTTAATATCGTTACAGATACGAAGCATAAGTGCTTTTTGGACTAGAAGATAACAACTCTAGGAATATATGTTATTGTACGAACTGAGAACACAAGCAAAGTCGGACATACACAGCTATTTTATACAATAAGCTAAGAATAATTTCTCCTACTGGAAGTCTACGATTTTAGACCTACGCGTCTAATACAAGCAGGTGTAATTTAGAACTTTGATCAGGAACTACTTACTTGTAGTTACACACGCCTGGTAGGAGCTGTGGATAGTAAACTGGTTGGGTAACTATGACGTAAGTTATGAGAGTGATACGGGATCGAAAATGTGGTCGCCTTTGAACAGTGCGGGTGCGACAGTCTCGACAGTACAGATAAAACGTAAAAACGTTGTTGTTCATGGGTAAGCGCTCTAAGTAATAAACAGCTCACTGCTCATATAAGACTAATTCTTCGACATGCTGAAGTGTTTTTTTTTAATATATACATATACATATGGCGCGAAACGGAAACAAGGGGACGGAGATTATGAATACCTAATAAATTAGATGTGTGTCCAACGAAAGCGTATTGTAAACGGGCGACAGTGACCAGTCTACAGACAAATTAAGATTATTTCCTTATCTAATTCATAATAGACTGATTGACAAAATTTTATCTATCGAATCTTAGACATAAATTATTCTGGACACTGAACCTCCAGGTATCCTCAATATAAGCGCCACTTTTAAACCTTGTTCCCATTGGGAGCAAATTCGTCTATTATGCAGCACTTGAGCAAGTGTATAAACCGCCTCGAATGCTCCGTTAATATGCGGTTTTAGCTGGCAATACTCATGCGCGCACTGTTTCAACGGCTGCGCGTTCTGTGACTGTCCGCTGATGTTGACTTGCATAACTCTGACGCCGCGTTAGCAGCCGGCTGTACCGTGGTCATACAGCCGACGTAACAGACCCTACTATATTTAGTCCAACCGTCGAAAAATGCCAATACTTTCAACACCGTTCTGGGTTAACAGTCCAAAAGAACCGGTGTCACTCAAACCGACGATGAATATTGATAGGATATCGTCTGCTAGATCGACAACGATTGGTGAAGGAAGCTGCCAGCAGGTTAAACTGCAAACAAACCACCTTTAAAAAATCCCGCGTAATATCGCTAAATATGCCGATATCGATCTGGTGGTTGAGATTAGCCACGGCGCTACGATGAGTCACGTTGGTAAATGTTGTATTATTAGTAGTCGCGCTTTCGTTCACGAGAAAATTTACGACGTCTTCCGCCACAAGGCTGCCGGAATTGCGGCAGACTGCACACGTGATAATTTGTATAAATCCTCTAATATGGGTCCACTCGTCGATGAAGAGCGAATGAATAAAGTATTAAAGATATTCGGATACACCAAACAGAAGGGGGCTCATTTGCTCTATGGCGGGAAGCGGGCTCTTAATGCAAGCAAACAATTTGCTGAGTTTACCGTATATGCCAATGTTACGGACGATGTGCTTAATGCTAAAGAGAAGATCCTTGGTTCAATTCAAAAAATACGAGGCGATCAGACAACACGATTGACGGCGGGTGTTAACAGCAAAGACGTCAATATAGTACAGAAACTTGTTAGAGATTCGTACAGGTGTCGTATGGATTAAATATTTAAATGCCTGTCTGTGGCGCCCAAACATCCGACATCAATCGTCGTAAAAAGGGTCGGCTGCGTTATTACGAGCTCAAAACTGTTATGTTAAAATTTCCATGTGCGGAAAACCCTAATTTATTTTGAATGTGTTTAAATTATTTTTTATATAATATTTTCACATATGCGTGAATTTTGTTTATGCAATATGTCACTTTGTAACATTTGCCAGCTATCAAAAGAGATGCCTGCAATGACGTATTGCCAACTTGTTTGAATGTATTGAAAAATGTGTGGGGCTATACTCAATAACTTGTTGATTGATTAAAAAAACAACAGGAGGGACATGGACGACACGTTTTCGCAGTTTGAAATATAACTGGCAATAGTAAGAAATTAATTGGGACCTTATTAGGCCCAATGATGTTAGTAAATAACTCTTAACTTTATTAAATTTCGTCTAAAAAGCCGTTGTTTCAAATAGACGATTTTTACAAACCTAAAATTTTCTTGTCCGAATCAGCCGTCTATGAATGAAATACTCTTTATACCGGAAGCTGCGCCATAATGTAATTTGAGTTTTTCTTTTAGGTCAGAATTTAGCTCTCTTAAATTTTTACATTCTTTTTTTTTGCAACTTTTTACAACTTTTGCAAGGATAGGTAATATTACCAAATCGGGGTACGAATGTTGTGCCTTAATGAATACGCGAAGAGTATGAACAAACCGCTAACGCAGTGTGATGCCATCATGTGCAGTCGTCATGGATCAGCAAGGATCATGTGCAATTTTACCCGAGTGCAACTCCATTCAATCAGATTTAGTCTTGTACTGCCTGCACCGTGTTATACCACAAATCTCTATCAGGTTAAAGAACAAATAATGCGTACAATAATACATACACACTTCTAATGTAGCTCTTAGCCGTTGCCCAAGAAGCCAGATGTTAAGAATTGCCCTTGTGCCTTAAGGCCTAATGCAAAAAATGTATTCCTTTATCAGTCGGCTGGCTACTCAGTTCAGATTTCTTCGATAAGCTTTGTCATGGACCAATTTAAAAATTGATGTGAAAACTGACTATTTAGGACGATCCTTCGGTTGTGTCCTATCCTCGGTTTCATATCTTGGGTTGTGGTATCCACACCCTGTATTATTGAAGTGAATGAAATTAGTTCAAAGTACGCTATCGTGTTCCTGCTACGCAAGCTTCAAACGTGAATGGTTGGCCTGAGAATGAATGGTTAATGTCTGACAGGTATAGTTAAATGATATTGATGTTTAGGAAAACACTTCTGTGTGTATAGTATTTGGCGTGTTCATCGACCCATGGTGCTGCTGTAGTGTTTCAGCTGAATCGAGAGTTCGCTTGCAAAACCGGTTCCACTAAATGAGCATGCTCCTAGAAAAACGAGGCTGATATTCATAGAGATTAAGCACTGGAATCACTGAATGAGTGCAAAACCAAAGCTAGCAAACATAGTTTTCACAATTTGTAAAAAATACCATACGATCACCCCGGTCAATGCTATTATACACGATGTCGTCTGGAGAATCTGCATGCATGCATGCATGCATGCATGCACGTACTCGGGCTTTAAAAATCAAGCAGACTTACATTGCTCTTTGGAATTTCGCGTGTCACCCCAGTTGACGATCATGGTGATTATCATATCTCACAGCGACCTCTCTAGAACCGAATTTACGTTAGCCGGTTGCCCGGTTCCTAGAGTATAACAGCACATAAATTCGGATCTACAGGGTAAATGTGATCAAGATGGTGTGGCTGGGCCAGTTTACCACTCGCACGGCAGAGTAGAGTGAAGACACTGAAGCTGGTAAAGACACCTGGTGAAGAGTTAAGAGAGAAAGCTCTTGTTAATTTACGAAGACGGCCAACATTTTTTTTGTAGCTTTAAACACCGTCTCCTTTTTTAGGACATTCAAAAGAAGACAGGTGTCTCCTATTAATCAGCTCGTGTTGAATCAACATCAGTGAATAACTCTGTAGGTAGCCGTAAGCCGACGAAGCGCACCACAATATGAGCAAATCCAGTGTTATGGCTGAAGTAGAATTAATCTGGCCTAGACTAATAAAGTCCTTGGTGCATAGTTCAACGCGTTAAAAAACCGAAAAGTACCTGAATATTTTTGCCTTCAGCAGATTGTTAGATAAACTTACGCCTTGAAATTGAGTACTGTTAACGGTGGCGATGTTCAATCTGTTCATGATATCAAAAATAAGATAGAATACTCGTATGAATGAGAGCTTCTTGCCAATGATATATGACAGCATCGCCATCTCTTGTCTCCACGTGTGTTAATACTAATAATAAACATGTGTTTCTACGTCAGAAATCTTAGTACTGCCGGCTAACTACCGGCAGCCTGATACCTACGCAGTAGGTGGGTCACATATTCAGTTCTCTGAGTAGGCGTGTGGGCAATCGAACAAAGGTTGCTTATCGTCGTCATATGGCTTCCAAGCTTGGCAAAGCGTAGGCAATTCCAAGGCAGGTATTCATTAAAAGCCATCTCATGGCAATGCGCTGACATATACTGCGTAACAGCGGAGTAGTACTTAGATAGCATCAGCTGCACAGAAGCAATACCAACAAGGACATTTGACAGAAACTTTACAAGCTCTATTACTTGAGCTTCCTTAGAAGTCCTCGAGGTCGAAGCAACACAAGACTATACCTATCAATACAAACGTATAACAAACAGTTACTGAGCAAGATGAAACAGATGCTCTGGAGAGCCGTCCGTGCGCCGGTCCCGCGTGGACAGGATTTTGAGTCGGCAGGAAAACAGCACCAAAGATCAACTGAAGGACAATAAGGACAGCATGACGACCGCATGCGGTCTCAGGGTGAACTCAAATGGCATACTTCGACTAAGCCATGAAGCATTTATAGCAAATGAAGTACATCCCCGCCCCTCATCTTTGAACAATCCCCTGAAAGTAAGATAGCGCCCGGGATAGCAATGTTAATGGACATTTAAGATCAATACCCTGAGATCATATTTGGACTATCGAGCGAGCAAGTCGAGCCGAGCGCTGCCAGTAGCCACAAAGGCACCGCTAGCTGTATTGGCCACAGTGAATGAAGATCAACCAGGCACATCTCTCCAGAATTGGATTTCGTACGCCACGCTGTTACCAAAACGGGTTTGACGAGAGGGACTTGTGGCTGGAGCTAATTGTGAGTTGCGGCATCTCTCAGTGTAGCGGCAATTTCAAATAAACCCAAACTTGAGCTAACGCTTAGTGAAATTTAAGATTCATATGGCGGGCGTATAGTTACGCTAATTAATTTCTAACATAGATATTATATGGACGCAGCGTTGCAATTGAGTTTTTTTTTTTTATTTTATAGTACAGCACGTGGTTTTACTGCATAATTTGTCACCTAACGAGTACAATCAACGAATTGTTGGTACGTTTTTTTTTCATTTACGTAGATACGCCTATAGTATTGAGTATATAACTATTGCACTTGAATTTTGTTTGCTCAAAAAAGATGTTGTTCAACAAAGGAACGTTTCTCTTTAAGCAGGAAACTTTTCGAAGTACATGGCGTCATCGGTAAATAATTGACCACAGCTTTCCCAGTAACTACAAACAGATCATATTATGCAGCGACACTTCAATTATAATTTTGGCCGAAAATTGGTACACTGCGCATTCTAATTGTTCCCGTTTTCTCTTTTTCCGAACCTTTATTCGAAACTATTACACGGGCCATCTCTCTGTGACATTTTATGTTCGTCTGCGGGTTTCATTAGGATAATACACTATACACAGGAAGTTACTGTCATCTCAATGGAGCAAATATAGCTACACACCGTTCCTTTGTACATCTTTACTGGCTATACCTGCACAACATCAGCGCGTAGCGACATTCGAGCCCCCTGATGTAAAATGTAAACTAATGTGGCCATCTTGAAACTCCGTCAAACAGATCCCCGTTCGGGCCTCAAAGCTGCACCGATTTACCATCCCCTAAAGCTGCTGGCACTCCTTATACCGCCGGTGGTATCGTCACTTGAGACTGACGTGAGCTGAGTGATTTGTCTTTGCTTGACGAAGGAGAAATATTAGCTATAGTAGACGTATGTTAAGTATACTTGGGCAAGGAGTAGGTTGCATTCAATGAGGAACTTCCCCATTTCACTTCATATACTTAGTGCTAGTACCTACTGGAGTTGCCTCACTTATTATAGTTTGTTCGATTGAACAAAAATCAGTGTGATTTTGTTATTACAGTGTTGTTATTTGCAGTTGTCTCGCAGAATTTGCTCTAAATATTCAGAATTAGAGATGATGGCAACATTAAGATAAGTATGATGTCGGACAGGAATCAATTTCGAGTGTTTGTACTTCTTTAAATAATCATATCTATATAGTATAGCGTATGACGACCACGAATAGACAAATGTCAATATTGTTACTGTCAAAATAATTACGTGTAGTGGGCGTTTATTTTGTAAACAACGACTGGAGAAGTAACAGCGACTGGTTTATAAAACATCCTTCAGTTTCACTGGGGCTTGGCTTTAGTTTTGCAAGCAGCTCTATAATTACGAGGTCGCTCACAGAATCGCTTACCTGCGTAAAAATGTAATGATAACGCGTCTGCCTATAATCTTTTTTGCGACATTTATTAGTGATTGACATAGTTGACTGAGTAACGGAGGCATTTGATTCATCGCGTACAGCCATTACGTAGATCCATATTCGTAACTGCATGTTGACATTATGTAAATTCTACAAATTTGCAAAATTGAGGAAACGGGTTGTATTCACACTTGAATGAAATAGGTCCACGGTTAGGAAAACGCAGGTTTATTGTGAAGGACCGCGGTGGACATTGCTGCTAGAGCCAAAATGTACACAAAAAAACGTGTTAAAGTAAAAAAAAAAAAAGTTATTCAAATTAAGGAATTTATGTTAACAAAGCTAAGGAGAATATCAATTTTAAAGATAAGGACAGGTGAATGCGAAGAATGGGTCAAAAACTAGGTGATAATAAATAACTGCCATAAAACAAAGCCAAGCAAACCCACTTTATTATTGCTGAATTAATTAGAGCCTTGAATGTATGTAATAATGATAATAGATAAAGAAAGATTTATGTGAGTATTTTTGTTGGCATTATTTCAAGTCGATCTCGACCAGCTGATCATCTCTGCACTGGCCTTGAATTCTCAGGCAGATCATTTTAATAACGCCGGCACTAAAATCTTCAAGAAAACTTAGAAACCAAATTCAAACAGCCCGCATAGTACAGAACCTCTTGTCTAATAGAAACACGTTTGAGAACTATGGAACTTAATACGAATAGCTCCGCCGCATCCAGTATATCTGATCTCTTATAGATAACAATACATTTGAAGCAAGATTTATAGAGAACGAATTCGTTTTTGGACATATCCTATAGTCCAGTTTACAGTGCCGTAGAGCAGCTTGTTGTAACACATCAAACCAAACAAAAGCTTTAAACTTTAACGTCTAGTGCCACCGTTGAAGCCGCTGGCTCCCGGCACGAAGCTATTGGCGCAAATTTGAACGCGATTGACCACGTGTCTCTCAGCTTTAGTAGGCTAACACGTCTCCCACCATGGCAACGTACGTAATTTGAAAAAAGCAAATTATCTGATACAGATGCTGAGGATACTGGTAACATTGACGTTCTATACGAAAGTTGGATTCTTCTAATGACTCATGTTCTGGTATACTGTCGGATTAATGCACCGGGCTTTTTGTTTTCCCGTGATGGTGCAGTAGTAACATACTTGCCTACCAAAACCATCTACTTTAGCTCGCAGCTGACTCTTATCCTTATTCCCTGTATTTTGAATAGCCTTGAACCTGAATCATACGGTATTACTACGGGGTTTCCTGAAGCAATGCTTATCGACAATGCCGGACGTAAAGTATGAGACAGAAGCCTAACTAAGATCTGTACATGGCGAAATGTTTAATATTCAGCATTGGAAAACTCATAAAATGCGGGGCAGAATCGAATCCTGTTGTCCAGTTACCGTTAACTTCAAAAGATAGCTGTTCTGAATACGGAGCATGGTATAGTTGAATGTCAACAATATACGAAATGCATCCAGTGTATCCTGCTGCAGCAACAAGCGATCTCGTTTAAACCATCGACGATTGGTCTCTAAGCTTGACAGATATTGTGCTCAATGGCAATGCTAAAAAGATTGACGCCAGGGGACTCAATCACATCGAGTTATGAACAAAAATCATTGCTTTCTACAGGCAGCAGCGTCAAGCTTGGATCAATACTTAGCCACTCAAGGTCATTCCATGTCTACGCAAAAATTCATTTAAATGTCTCTCTCTGCCACTCTGCGTGTTACACCAGTCCAGCAGATGTCCAGCAGTGCGCTGATTATATATCTTACCACATACTTGTCGTCTCTATTGACTGTTACTCGTATGGGCTTTGTCTATGCGTTCTAAATCTGGCTCTAGCTTCTTTCCTCTACTAAATTTTTCGTCATTATTCACAGCAGGAAGCACGCTGTCATCTCATTATTTTTAGCCAGGTTTTATTGCGATCAAAGAATTGTCGGTCTTATTTGTGATTCTATTGGTTTTGTAAGCGGTCCCTATTCGACTCCTAAATATGACATTAGGTTTTAGTACTGCACCTGCGGTCGCTCCTTGTATATATATTCCTACCGTTCTGAAAATAACGTTGGATCTGTTTGTTGCGTTTCCGTGGCGGTCGCTTGCGTTTCCAGAGAAATCATTCGCCTTATCAAAGATCGATACCGGACATGCTTCATCAACATGAAGCGCATGTAAATTGCCATTAAATTTTGTACATATCGCAATTTTTTCTCTTTTTCTCCGCAATCTGCATGAGGCGTATCTATATTATCGAGTAGAATCTATTTAATCCGGCTTGCGCTTTGCTTATAATGGTTAAATAATGGCAATCCGTTTCACAGTCGTGATTAATATCAGACCAATCATTAGTTTCATTGTATTAGAAGCCTTATTTCGATATTAGTTATATTTTCGCATGACCAATGTTTAGTTTAATCTTTTCTTCTTTCCTAATGATGCTCATTCGTTTCTATGTACCCAGCGGAAAACGCTCTCTTTTTTTGCTTGATGAACAAATTTTGTTTCAAGTTCCAAGTCCTGGAAATGGATGGTACTGACATGCAGCCACAGTAACAGATCTTCAGCACATCTGAGCGACGAGAAGATGTGTAGCTTTGTTATTTGTCTTTTCTTTTAGGTATCTCTTTTTGTATTTTCTGGTACTGCCCTTAAGAGTTGCTTCGGATGGCTTGCTTTCGGCACGAAGTAGCGCGCCTACGTAAGAATCGGAACCTTGAATACCTTATGTACGTCTCAGTTTGATAGAATATATACTTTGGTCGCTTCGAAAGTCTACTCGGACAACACGGCTGTACAAGCCATTGTCCAACTGGCTTGTACGTCTTGGTGAATTTAATCCCACAGTAAACAGACAGAAACTGGACGTGAAAATAAATCGATTACTGTTACAGTTCTATGGTCAGCGACATTGGCCGGGAAAGTCTGCTCGAGATAGATCATTTTAAGCTGCTAGAATTTTGTAAATAATTCTGTTGTACACAAATTTCGCCCACATGGTGATGCAGCGGGAAAGTAATAGTATCAGGCGAATATCATTACTGGGCCTGATGACCCGATATGCACGCGCCTAAAGTGCCTTACAGCTCCTGGCTATGGAGCCCCTTTTAGACTTCATTACTATGGGTCCGCGGGTACTAAATATCTGATACCGTAAAATAGATCCTAACGAAGTTTACAGAGATTCAAATAAACTCTATGTTAGCCTTAGCTGATTTCGAATATTCTGGGAAACCTGCGTTACTAATTAATTATTACTATCTCGACTTTATTGCTCATTTGTATATGCGATACAAAAACAATAATATTGTATCCTGCTCTTCAAATGAACTTTGCTAATGTTTGAATATTTGCATGATCTAGTCAACAAGCTAAAGTTCAGCTTGGAGCTATTGATCCCCTGGCGTTATTAGTATCAGTAATAACTGCACGAGCACCTTTTCGACACACGCATGTTGCTGCTACTCGGCCATACCCTCTGACCGGTTCCTTATTCCACCACCGCAGTATGACCTGGCTAAAGATTTCGTTCAAAGATCTCTGCACAAGATATTCTTTGGTGGAAGCGTTTCCCTATTGAACACTTTAGTTCTAATTATGTTCGGGAGAAAAACGTATTGAAAGTTAGTTCGTATCAAAAAAAACCTGGACTTTAATATGATTCCGTCTCGTTTTTCTATGGTGACGAGACGAAATAACGATAATGCATTTATAGATGTGGGCTTACTCAGTCGACACAATGACACATAATCATTCCTTTATCTGCGATAGGATCTTTCTCGGCTTTTTACTGGACGCTAGCGACTGGGCACGTCACTGTGCCTCTCCAGACAACCTGCATTGACCTTCTTGTTATAGAGAGAAAACCCGATTTTTTCAATATCTTTCGTGAAGCAGGCCATGTTACATGCTGTCATTAGTTAAGTTACAACTTTTTTATTATATGTTAGCGTATGTATACCAGCGACGTGAGTTTATTTACAACAATATAGAATATAGACAATCGAAACGTTCATGCAAAATGATCGCAATTTAGAATGAATACGAAATGTGGAATAGGTTACCGTAGAGCTTCACTATTATGGCTAAGCGAAGATATCTTCAAGTCTGTATTCATGCTTCGTACCGAGAACTGATATAATTGCCTGTCAAGTATTTTATCATTTTTCGTACACTATCAACGTAATAGCTCCATCATAACAACGTAACGACTTGAATAAGCTACAACGTTTCGTCGCTGCAGTTCTTTCAAAACTCAAGTGTTTACTTTTACATCATACGTTCTCTTTTTGTCTACGGCACGGCGACTGGTCTTCCCGGGCAAACCTGATCGTGCATCGAGTAAATCATTTGTGCACACTGCACTTTCCTTCTATTTTAAGCGGAAAAAAAAAGAGAAAAAAGCAACACTGTCTTCACAGAAAGAAGAAGCTATTTCAGAAGGGCGTGCCTTCCCAACTAGAATATGTAGTATGAATCGTCTCGTTCCCTTTTATTCTTATAGAGTCAAAAGCTGAAACGCCCGACCGTTTGGTCTCTAGGAGGACCAGCGGCTAGCACTTGTTGACCATTGGTTACTATAGAGACGCCTCGACGGGGAAGAGGTTGTATGTGGTCAACAGAGCCCCAAGAACTGCCACATATCGCCTCTACAATGCGATCCCCTGTGAGTCAGCTTTGTAGCTTGCGAATCGTTCAATAAATCGATGCGATCAGCATTCATGTTGAGAGAGAAGCCGAAGGCCGAGCAGTTGAAATAGCAGGGTTTCGTTGGTTGTGAATGACAGTTAGTGGGCCTGCGGACCAATCGCCAATTTCTCAGACTTAGATCAGATCCTGGGTCACTAGCGACCAATTTTCAGTGGCAAATCATCATTGTTAGTAACCGATGACAGTGGGTCCCGGCACAGCACCGAACGTGGGCCGGAGCACAGCAATCACCAAATTCCAAAAGCGGAACAAGCCTGAGCCGCTGGCGTTCAATCAGGTCCTGTTTGTTTATCCTGTGTAGTCCTTACAGTCGTACGGCCAATCAAATCAGCTTCGACCCTCTCTATGTCCACTGAATAACAAGGCTTCGCGTATTCAACGCTACTACTGGACGCAGAAAACTACCAAGATGTCAACTCGAAAATGCCCATTTGTGTGTCAACGTTATCGCGATGGGCCTCGCCGTATAGCAAGAGCGTATCTACATGCAGCATGCATACCTTCGATGATGGGGCACATTCTGCTCGGTTTCTGCGTATGGGCCAGAAACTATCACGACACGCGATCAAACCTGACGAAAAGCGCGAAAAGAGTTTAAAGTTTGAGCTCTGTTTGTGCTTGAAGAAACAGCAATCGACAACCCTTTAAGAGTAAATGTTTACGATGGGTTGGTCTGGCTATAGGATTTCGAAATATTTAGTAAATTTAGAAGGAACAGACAGTGAAGATATACACAGACACAGGCTCGCATAAGTTCCGATATAATTCGCGAAAGAGGATGGCAAAAACGGATGCCTAAACAGTGTGTGTGCATGTCTATGTGTGTATGTGTATCGCTCGGGTTGATATATCTAGGGACAAGGGTATGAGCAGATCAATCTTTGATAACCGCTTATAGTTGTAGTGTGTGGAAGTCCCCACGGGCCTTACAATGGCGGGAGCTGTACATGTATGAGGGTGTTAATTCTGAACATTGTGGGACTAGCCTACTTAGGTCCTCCCGATTCCAAATCGATCGAACCTCGTACGCAGTCCAGCCCGGTGCGAGAATAACAGACGTCAATACCGTCAGGAGATGTATGTACACATACATAATCTAATATATACACTATAGGACTACTACCGTGGTACAGTAGAACAATGTAGAGATAGAAAAACTGAATTATCCCTTAGGTCTGAAGATAATGTTGAATACAATATCGAGCGTGAATCTGTTGGTGTAATCGTTCTCCTTAGGACGGTACCTGCTTGGTTCGAGCTTTCTTTTATTAGCGTGGATACCATATGTAAGGATAGAGGTAATAGCTTTTTTGATCATAGAAATACTATGGTTATGGACTGCTGGGTGCGTTCAAGGCGCGCTTGATCTTTGCTCAGCTAAAAGCTTGGTCATATGTAAAGGACCGAGTCTGGAAAATTGTGTCGAAAAGAGGTTAGCGAAACAATAACAACACACAGTTCCTGCAGGTAGCGCTAATCGTGCATTTTATGACTACATCAAAGTATTGCCAAACTCAAATGGTATTTTCTTACACACTGGCGTAAATCTGTCAATCTTTAATCATAGACAGAACAGCGCTACGTATGTGAAGATCAAGGCAATAATTAGACCAACGACACCGAGGTACGAGCGTTGCAATCGTTAGACTGGCACGTTCTGCTATTATCTTTTTTAAATATCAGTTCTGTTTTAAAAAAATGCTGTTTCAACTATATCAATCGTGGGGGACTCATTCTCGATTTTAGTTTTATCGGGAACATAGACAACTAATTATCCCTTAACTTATCTACCCTTTGTTTATTTCTGTATGTTATTTGAATCTGACTACTGCTTTTGATAATTTATCTGAGGAAGCCTATGTTTTTATTCGGTTATTTCCCGTGGATAAATTACGCTGTGGCTTTGGAAAACTCATTCTCAACACATTCTGAGAATGGATTGTAATTTTCGAAAAGAGCTATTGTAATATTTCTTAGGAGTTACTTTTTATCATCAAAAGCTCATCGAGTGTCACAACGTACGTATAGGACGTTTCTTGTATCTTACGATGTACAATATATTGAAAATGTCAGTAATTAAAATTGGCGTAAAGATTTCACAAGTTTTTCTGTACGAATAATTAAAACTCAAATAACTAGAATGTTCAAGGTTTATACAAGTTATGAACAGAATTAATTATAGTCAGACGGAAAAGTTTTTCGTTTTGACAGAGCTATATTTACACCCCTTTTACAAGATGTAAATTACATATACATATAAGTTTTAAGGCATTTGGGAATAACTTAGATCTCTACTACCCTGTCCTTGTGACAGCTTAGCATGTAACGTATTTGCCTGCTGATTTTAGGGACACATTATGGTCTAGTTTCGAATCTCGACATCTTTGTACCAGGAGTGGGCCGTCTATCTTAATGAACGTATAACTTGAAATATAGTGGTCTTGGCCACTAGAGCTTGCAAAAACGAAAATCGCAGAAAATTTAACTGTGAAGATAGCTAAGAGGTTAACGTGCTTGAAAAAACACAATATTTGTCCTAACCTACGACGAGATTGGGAACGAAATATTAGGTACATTGAAACGAAAATAAGATGTGGGTCTGGTCGCTGATACAGCGGTGTAACCTATTAAAAGGTCCTACATTTCAGATTCACTTCAACAATGTGCTGTTCGCCTTGGGTAGTGTGTGCTCATTCCAGGATATTGGAATCGAGTAGCTAATGTTTTGTGCAAGTTATTCGTCTCCCAATACGAGATCCCGTTTATCTTTTAGCTAAGTTACAAAGTGCCCTAACCCAATATTATCTAACAATATAATATTGTCTTATGAGTTGTCAGAAGCTGACATTACCCGCACTGACTTTTCTCAAATGATATTTTTACACTCATATACTATATCTACTATTTACTCTGCTAATATTTATGCGATATAAAGCATATTTATTTTCAGAAACAGCGCAATAAAAATGCCAAAAAGCAGAGATGAAGTAATAAACCAAAAATAAAAGGGGTTCTTTAGCACTCGGCGCGCGTCTGTCTTTCAGTGTGCTGTTTTGGCTCTAAAATTAGTTATTAAACCTTTGCAAATAAGCTGAATTTCCTTACCATATAGTCATATGATTTATATATAGCGCTGCCATATAGTTTTTAGATTTTCTCCTACGTTTTAATTGTCATTAGTACCGCACTTAATGACGCCAAATGTTAATCATAATTTGACGTCCGCAGTAAATAAAGCATGGCGAAAAAGAAACATATCCTTTATTTTATTTCGTTCCGATTTTTACAGGTACTTAGTTTAGTCCGTATATGTTTTGCGTTTGTTTTTATAAAGCTTACAACTTTATATATCTACAAACAAATCATATGCTTTGTGTCAGTCTAATAATAATGAATGAACGTCATCTTAATAGTTGTAAAAATATGTAGCGTTAGAATTGTAATAAATGGCCATGATAAACAAAAAACCTTGGTCGACAAGCATCACCCAAGCATGAATGCGCTATCGAACTATAAGAATCAGTGGTGAACGGCGTGGCGGACTTGCAGTACCAACAGAGAACGAAAAGTCTCACTATCCAGAATCAAATTCAGTACTCTCATCTGAGACTGCATCCTCCCACACGATTGACTACTCCTCGATGCCAGCCACGATCTCATCCATCCGCCATACATTCCGAACGCGAATCATGTGGTTCACATTAGAGAAGCAACCAGATCTGAAAGGGTGGACGGATTGCGGCACCGCTCGCAGGAACACGAGCCAACATGACGGTCGATGGTTATTGTGGAGTGCCGAGTGCGACTCACGTTCGTATATGGCAAGGGTGCTAACAGATATATAAAAGCATCCGTGACGTTATTTCCGATGGTCGACGTCAATCGGTCCGTGTGAGAAGACTCTAAGAGGTCTTGAAAGAGGACGACGACGTAAGGGGCGGCTACGTCGTCGGAGCCCTGACGGAAGATGGCGTGGCGCGTTAGCGGCTGCCATCTTCTTTGGCTCGTGATCGCCACTGCCGCATTCTATACGGCTCTTGCCGCACCGCAGGGTACAGACAGACTTTTAAAGGCAAATTATCGCTAGAAAGTATAAATCTTTAGCGTTCTTGGCGTCTGATATCTGATCTCCTTACATAGGCATTTTGTGTGTGTGCATAAGAAACCATTTTGCCCTGTCGTTAGATCGGCACTGTTATACTGTGAGACCGTGTTGTTTCTATTGTGTTTAACGTGTGTGTGTGTCTAACGAATTTTCCAATTTTGTCCAATGGAAACAACAACAAATTGTCCTTCTATACATAATTACACCTAAGTGATTGTATATGTATGACGCGTTTTTTTTTCGAACGATAGTTTGGTTTCGATGACAACGCATTAACCATTTCAGGAGCGGATGAGGAGGAGTACGCAGAGTATGATGAGGCCGAAACGTCGCTACCTGAAGAACATTCCGGCACCGTCGAGTCTGAACCGGGTATCGAAATGTGTCTCTGGAACGGCGAAACCTTCGTCGATGGACAGGAGTGGCGGCCCGATCTGTGTACCGTGTGCCGTTGCATAGCTGGACAACAAGTATGCAGTCCTCAGGAATGTCCGAAATTGCCCCCGTGTAGAGGGCGTACCATTGTGCCACAGGGCGAATGCTGTCCCATCTGTATCGAAGATCCAGAACCTACATCGGAGCCTCCTCCTGTCACGGAGGAAATAGCTTACGTTGGTCCACGTGGACCCCCGGGAGAGCCTGGCATCCCCGGACGGCCCGGTGAACAAGGAACACCTGGAGAACCCGGCTTTCATGGGCAGCCTGGATTACCTGGTCCGCCTGGTCCCGTTCCGGATGTGAGTTTTATCATCTATTTGGTCTATGACTACTTGCCACCATGTAAAGGATAAACAGTATCATTTAGTTGGACAAGTGAATCTATTACAATGCGTCGAAGAAATGATACAATTGCTTAAATTACAGACTTCGTAACCTCTCGGCCATTTAGAGATCTTTTCATTTTTAGCATTCATCAACCCAGCGTTACAATCGAATTTTTTATGCGCAAACGTATCCAGGTAGTTCGCTACAGATCCCAAAGAAACGTCGAAATATCAGTACAGTATACATTTAAATTATAAATAACGTATATAAATAGATAGTCTGTATAAATAATAAAATACGCCGCAAATACTGATTATTGCGCTCTGTTATTAGCTCGGCAAATGGTTTACAGAGCAACGTGCGCTGTCTGGAGCCACCGGAGAAAAAGGACCCGTTGACTTCCAGTATATGCAAGCCTCAGTAGGACCCACAGGCCCCAGGGGACCTACGGGTCCACCTGGTCCACCTGGGCCTCAAGGCTTTCAAGGAGTGCGTGGTGAGCCAGGTGAGCCAGGCCCACCGGGATCCACGGGACCTCCCGGAGAAAGGGGTCCTGCAGGACCTACTGGCAAAGACGTAAGGAAACTCAGGCTAAGCCAGATAAGATTTCTAATTTGAGAGACATACAGTCTGTGTGGTGATAACGTAGGAGCTTAGTAGATCTTTAAATTACCTCAAAAAAAAGTGAATCATAATGCTGCTGTAACAGGACATAGTAAAGTCTTGATGCTTGTTTTTTAACGACAGCTAACTGAGTGGTGATTCAATTTTCTATCAAACATTTATATATATAAATTAGTGTAGTTTTTTATGTTCAACTAAAACTTACTGCAAGCATACTTTGACTAAGTATCTTATTGTGATAAATTAATTCATAGGGAGAAGCTGGTGAAGACGGCAAACCTGGCGCTCAGGGTCCTCCCGGAACTCAGGGCCCAAGAGGTTTACCAGGATTACCAGGACTTCCGGGACCCAAAGGCCATCGCGGCTATCCTGGGCTTGACGGGCAAAAAGGAGAACTCGGAGCGACGGGTGAAAAGGGATCACCCGGACCTCAAGGCAAAATTGGACCGGTCGGACCTATTGTAAGTCTTCGCTCATAACGATTACTTTTGAGATAATATCGACAAACCGCAGTTTGGCTGACTATACCAATTATATCATGAACCCTTTTTAGAAAAGTAATTTAAATGAGTTAAGCAGAACACCTCATACCTAAAAAGAGATTGATGGAAAAAACTGGTCATTATCGTAGTGTACTAAACAAAAGATACGGCCTGGGCCGTATCTAAGCAAATTTACACTGTTGGGCTTCTAAAATTTTTTAATAATTTTGAAAAATTAGTTCACTAATCAATCTTTTGCGCACATAAGGCTTCCTGCTTGCACTACGCAGCCCGTGAAGGATTGATGCTTGTTGTTTAACTGTAGTGGTTATAGAAATAATTCCGGTAGAGTGCTTATACATTAAGAAGTACAATTGATAAATTTCTAGTTTCGCGCAAAGTTAACCTGTCTTGGACGTGGTAAGGGACAGTAGTATCGTTACCTACTCGAGGATTTTAGGCACTGCGTCAACTGTTTCGATCTAGCAGGCTCAACGAGCTTTTTGTATCAAAGACCGACGTTTTCTTCTTTGTTAGTTCATACAGTAAGGTCGATAGTGCGAGGGTTTTAAGATCTATAAAATGTCTGCTTGCATTAGTGGCTTATCTGCACGTTTACATATTATAGGGCCCAGCTGGAATTCGTGGAGAGCGTGGGCGAGAAGGTCCGGCAGGTCCTCCAGGAATTCGTGGCACGGACGGCCAAATGGGCCCACCTGGTCCACCAGGCTCAGCAGGCCGACCAGGACCACCTGGTTTTCCTGGAGCTCCAGGAATGAAAGGAGATGCGGGAGCTCAAGGTCCTAAAGGAAGCACTGGACTTCAAGGACCACGGGGAGAGTCTGGCCGACCAGGAACTCCCGGAGAACCTGGACCAATGGTATGACATAAAGCACTGTCGGTACAAAAGCATTCATGTAAATTTTAACAAAAGCTCTTCTGTTTTTTAGGTGCCTGAATCAATGTGTCCTAGGTCAATCTGTAACTATTATAAGCTGCATAAAACATACATCTGCAACAATATATTTCATTTTAACACAGGGTCCAACTGGAAAGGATGGTTCAGCTGGTGAGAAGGGTGCTCGCGGTGATTCTGGAGTAGCAGGTGTACCCGGATTCCCTGGGCCACGAGGACCGCCAGGTTTGTCAGGAAGTCCTGGCGTACCTGGACCGAAAGGAGCCCCTGGCCAGCCAGGCCAATCAGGCCACAAGGGTGAATCAGGACCAAAAGGAGAAACAGGAGCAACTGGCCCACGAGGATTGCTCGGACCGCAAGGAGCTCCTGGAAAGAGGGTAATTGTCTTTCGACAAATGTGTTGGGTCTTTGCCAACCAACCATCGATATAAATAGAATTGTTAACCTTGATTCTATATCTATATCTTGATATAAAATATATCAACGGATGTAAAATAATAATCAAATAAATAAAAATAAATAAATGAAGAATAGTTATAGAACGTCAATGTAATTTGAACAGTCAACAACAAAGTTCTTGAATACTTATGAGTTCTTCAAATTATAGTTAGATTCAAATAAGCCTATTTCTAGCTAATCTTACAATACAGTGGATACGTTCTTTCCTATCAATATAAGCCAGTAAGATACCATTATATACGTTCTTAGGGTAAGAGCGGTGCACAAGGACCTCCCGGACCTGTAGGGCCTCAAGGTGAACGAGTGAGTATTACGTAAACTTATATCAATACAAATATTTTTAAATTGCATTAGTTCAATTTATGTCTGCACAAGATTATAAAATCTTTGTTTGTATCCTAATTAGATATGGCACGTATTTGACTAACATGTGCTACTCAAATTAACTTCTGTAGGGTGTGCCTGGCCCAAGGGGACTCCCAGGTCCTGACGGACTTCCCGGACAAAAGGGTGAGCAGGGTGCTCTTGGAGCGCAAGGGCCAATCGGACCTAAGGGCTCTCAAGGAGACAATGGCAAGCCTGGGCTTCCTGGACTCCAAGGCCTTCGAGGTACACCGGGTACACCTGGTCTGCCCGGAAAAGATGGAGCTCTTGGAGAAAGGGTATACACTCTGCATATTATACTATTTTTTTTTAAATAATGTTCATTCATTTTCTATCTGATTAATAATCCATATGATTTTTTATTTTTTAGTTTTAAGAAAATTTCTTTTGGCATCGGTTAATTCTGGCACCTTGAATTCTGACATATTCAAAGAAAGTAGATGTCGTGTTTAAACAATGATCTTTTTTACTTTGGGAGTAGGGCCTTCCAGGTGCTGATGGAAAAGCCGGCGAACCTGGGCAACAGGGAATGCAAGGCCTTCCAGGACCTACAGGGCTCCCGGGAATGAAAGGGGAACAGGTAGGCGTTATGCATTTTTACATGAAAGGAAACTGTTTTAGAAAGCTTCACTTAAACCTATGTTTGAAACAAACGATAGAATAGCGCACATTTTTCATTTTAGGGCGAGCCCGGTTTAGACGGCAAACAGGGCCCTCGTGGACCACAAGGGCCACGTGGAGACACTGGAAAGGAGGGTCCTATGGGACCGGCCGGATTACCAGGAAAACCTGGGGAAATGGGAATGAGAGGCCCCCCAGGATCGCAAGGGGCTCGAGGATTCCAGGTACTGAGCTTAATTTTTTCAGATGAATGAAAGGAGGGTTTAAGACAATTATCATATTTTTTAGATACGAACTGTATGATACAAACCGGCAATCCTAAGTCAAAATTAAGTAAGCATATGAAGACTAAGCGTTTCTTGTTTTTAGGGACTCCCGGGAGTCCCTGGCAATCCAGGTGCGCCGGGCAAAGATGGAATTCCTGGAATCGCTGGTCCACCTGGCCTTCCAGGAGCTACAGGTGCCAGGGGGGAGCGCGGCTTCCCTGGCGAGACAGGCAAACAGGGTGTACAAGGCCCACAAGGTGATCGTGGTGAACCTGGGCCTGCAGGACAGGATGGTGCCAGAGGTCCAACTGGAGAAAAGGGCGCTAAAGGACACCAAGGCCCCCCAGGTCTTGTTGTAAGTATTTACAACAACTTTAGACGTAAGATGTGATCATATAAATTACTATGCCAAGCGTTTACTTACCTAAAACTCCTTTTTAGGGACTCCCTGGTCGTCGTGGTGACATTGGATCAATGGGTCCAAAAGGTGAACGGGGAGACCATGGGCCACCAGGTCCTGAAGGTCCAATGGGCCGGCCGGGAGAACCAGGTGTACAGGGTCCCGTCGGACCTATCGGACATACAGGCGAGCCTGGCATTAAAGGCGGGTCAGGTCCCACTGGACCGATTGGCCCAACTGGAGCTCCTGGACAGGTTGGCGCTAGAGGCCCTATTGGGCCTCCAGGACCTATTGGATTCCAAGGTCCACTTGGTCCCCCTGGACCTACTGGACCAAAAGGTAACAACGGAGCACCAGGTCCTAAAGGTGAACAAGGCGAGATCGGCCCCCAGGGCTCCCCCGGTGATGCCGGACCTCCTGGACCCCTTGGCCTTTCAGGACCCAAGGGCCCTCGCGGGGAACCTGGTACCAAGGGAGACATCGGAATTCCAGGTCTTATCGGTCGGCCTGGTGAGATGGGAAGGCCCGGAGAGATTGGATTGCCCGGTCTACCGGGACCGATAGGCCTTCCAGGTGGGCTAAAGCATTTACTAGTACTTTTACAACTTCATTATAATATATTAATATAGTATAATATATTAATAATCCTCAGATTCATCTTTTCTGGATCAATAATGCAGAATATTGATTTTCAAAAAAATGCATGTGTACAACATAATTCAATAACGATAGTTGCTAAATAGCAGCTAAATTTAATATTTCTGTTATTTCATTATATTATTTCGACCTTCCCATGACCTCCGTAGATCTGTAGTCCATAAAGGAATTTAATAATATTTTA
Organism: Varroa destructor; assembly: GCF_002443255.2. Lineage (NCBI taxonomy): Eukaryota > Metazoa > Arthropoda > Arachnida > Mesostigmata > Varroidae > Varroa > Varroa destructor. Next base: position 22,361,298 of record NW_019211460.1, read on the forward strand.
TAACTACATTTCACCTACATTACTTAAGTGCCTAATTCATTATCTCAGGAATTAAGGGAACAACCGGTGAGCCTGGTAGGCCAGGTCTTCAAGGCGCACAGGGCAATCCTGGACCTATTGGTCCTCAAGGTATTAAAGGTGAAACCGGTGCTGAGGGTCCTGTAGGTCAAACCGGACCTTTGGGTCCCCCTGGTCCACACGGAGAGCGTGGCGTACCAGGTTTGCCCGGCCTTCAAGGTCCTAAAGGTCCAATGGGACCTCGTGGACCTCAAGGAGAGCGTGGTCAAGAAGGAAAGCCAGGAGGAGATGGACCACCAGGATCTGCTGGACCTCAAGGTATCCAGGGGCCACCTGGACCTCAGGGTGAAAGAGGACTCATTGGAAGCCCCGGCAAACAGGGTCCACCTGGTATCGCGGGCCGTCCCGGTGACAAGGGACCTCAAGGAGCAGCAGGAGCACAGGGACCGCCTGGACCACCTGGTCTTATTGGCGCCCCAGGACCCGTTGGTCAAAGAGGCCCATCCGGTGATCATGGAGAAAAGGGGGACACTGGTCCCATGGGTGTAGGTGGTCCCCAGGGACCTCGTGGCCCGCCTGGAGTAGCCGGTTTACAGGGCAGTAAGGGAGACCGCGGAGAACCTGGTGATCGTGGACTTAAGGGTCATCGAGGTCTCGCTGGTTTGCAAGGACTTCCTGGACCACCTGTGAGTTGTCAATCTACCTTAATTCCACGCTATTTCCAATCTCAGTAGGTAATCTCTCCATATACCATCTTACGAGGAATCGTACGATTTACATGTAATGCACAATGACGTTCAAGAGCACAAATATGTGATTTGCATGCTTTCTTTTCCGATGTATGTGAATCTTTTCTTCTTCTACGTTAGGGAGCTCCAGGAGAGCGCGGAACTCCTGGAGGTGCAGGAACTACCGGACTTCCAGGACCAGCTGGCCCAAGAGGTGCACCTGGAAGAGACGGTGCGATGGGACCTCAAGGAGTTCAAGGAGCACCAGGCCCTCGAGGGCCCCCTGGAGAAAATGGCAAGCCTGGTATTCCCGGAGCTGCTGGTCCTCCTGGACCCCCCGGACCTCCTGGAGAGCCATTCGGATACGATCCCGCCGCCCTTCAGGCTATTCTTGGTAAACCTCACACGAAGGGCCCAGATCCAATGATCGGCGACGACGCACGCGTACTATTCGATGACAAAGCTTCAATTGAAGATAAGAAAAAAATCATCTTTGAGTATTACAAAAAGCTTGTCGAGGAGTATGACCGTATAAGAAACCCCGTCGGAACGAAGGATGCTCCTGCCAAAACATGTAGGGATCTCTCGATTTCCCATCCTGACTTCAAGAGTGGCATGTATTGGATAGATCCGAATGAAGGGGATTCGCGCGATGCTATCCAGGTTTACTGTGACATGCGTGTTGGGGCGTCTTGCATTACACCTTCACCGAAGATCGTACCAAATAAGGCACACTACATTGGCAAACCAAAACATACCTGGTTCTCTGAAATGCCAGGCGGAAGTCAGGTAAGCAGTTTATATGGAATACTGCTTTCATCAGAATCCCTGTTTTCTAGATAGCATCCTACCCGGTTTTTTCCACAAATTTTTGTCCGCACTTTCATCTTATGACCTCTGCTTTCAACGCCTGAAGCCATACAAATATACGCTGCACGCCGAACTTGAAATGTTTATATGTCGACATGCAACAGTGCGTGATAGTGCTTTGTTGACACGAGTTGTGCGCGCAGCGTATTACCTTATCCGATAATACGGCTTCGAAATGTACACAGCAGAAATTCGTTAGAATTGGAAGAAGAAACACTGCCAAAAGCTGAAATCTAATTAACAGCTTTACTCTGGACTTGCCTTCAGTTCACGTACAAGATCGACCGCGTACAGCTGACATTCCTGCAAATGCTAAGCGGGCGTGCCGAGCAGAATATCACGTACCATTGCAAGAACTCAGTCGCCTACTTAGATGCCACCAAGGGCAACTACAGAAAAGCAGTGAAACTGCTTTCTGGGAATGATCTCGAACTAAAGCCCCATGGGGATAACGTATCTGCAAACAACAAATTCACCTTCACTGCAGCATACGATGGTTGCAAGGTACTGTACCTGTAATACTTTTTTTTTTTTTACTAGTTATCTAAATTAAACGAGACTATTAGTGAGCTTATTAATATGGGAGATTCAACACATCCAGAGATATTTTGGATTTGTAAAAACACTAGGATTGTACAAAGAAGAAAGTTGTGACGAAAATACTTCTATTACTTCGAAATGTGTATATCTGTAGTCTTAATTTATGTGCAAATTTATATGGTACAGGATCGCAAGAGCAGCTGGGATCAAACTATGCTTACTTTTAAGTCGGACAAGCCCAACAGGCTGCCGGTTGTGGATATCGCCCCCAAGGACATCGGAGGACGTCAACAGCAATTTGGCCTCGAGATCGGCCCGGCCTGTTTCCTTTAGTACTGTTGGCTTCCATATTAGGTCGTCAACTTAGAGGCAGTTGGTTGTTAGATAAGTTTAACTAGGTAGTTACCAATAAAATGACACTGGTTACGCGGGGAGTACGAATCTTGGTGTTCTTAATTCTTTTATGTAGATATCCAACGGAACTACTAAGTAATTAGAGAAACACTTTTTCCTTATCTTTTTTTGCCATTATACATTGACTCGATATGAGACCTGCAACTTCATTAATTGCTAGATCAGCAGTGCATGCCCATACAATCTAAACAGTGGCTTTTAGGGCTCACTAACACAATATTCGAAATAGCGATATTAGTAAAGGTTCAAAAACATTATAAACAAAATATCTAACGAACAAAGTTTCAAAGCAGTCGTTTTAAATCGTTGTTAAAATAAAGTTAACCTGATTTAAATCTGAATCATAATAGTGCGACCGGAGATATTTAATATTTCTAACACTTTTTGAACAGATCGTGTACTCGTGTCGACAGGGTATCCTTTCATTTACAATTTCAATTTGACCATTGTCATTTTGTAGTCATTTGAAAAGGTTGCATCTCAAAACAAATATCAGGAGCAAAGAAAGACGTAACAAACATCATTCAACTTGGAGCTCGCTGCGTAACAATACAGGATCCAATAGCTTCAAAAAACTTTGCATGTTAAGAAAGTTTGAAGAGAAAAAAATTCTACAATTTAATTAATATATTTTTATAATCCGCGACCCTAGTCCTAGTAGCTCCTGTAGCTTGCATAAAAAAAAACCGATTTTTCATTATTGCTCGTGTGAATGACATACAGCCCTCCCTTATTTGACACACGAAACAGTAGGTCTGCTAATGGGCACACATTTTGATTTATTTACACAGCGTTTATGTGTACATACATCTAAACAAACAATTAACGCTTACCGCTAAAAACTGCCATTTCTATGTACCCGAACCTTTTAAATATCTGTACATTTTGTAAATAAGTGCAATACTTGAATTATCCACAATCGTTCTGGATATCAAGATATCCTTCCCACACCATGTCATCTTGTCGATAAATTCATTCAAAGAAAAGACTGCATAGTCCATCAATACCCGATACATAGATCAACCAAAGCTATACAAAGGGAATTCTTCTGAACATCAAATCTTCACTTGCTTGTACTAGGTCACCTTGTTATTTTCTGTGGACGTCAGCTTTAAATAATCAGTAAACTATAAGAACCAGAGTGAACAAATGCATCAGTTATTTGGATGAATGCCGCTGCTTACAGACATCGGCCAACCAAATAATAACCGTGGAGATCATCGATTCAGGTGCTAAGAAATTATTGCGTGTTCCAGCACCCCGTTATTTTAAAGGTATTTTTGAGTCTTTCCTGAGGCAAATCTGGACTGTAGAAGAGTACGGTCGAGCATCGATTTAGCGCGGGACGTGTCAACCATTGAGACGCGCATATCTTCCTCCCAACAGAATGGCCTTCGTTCTGGCATCGACTGGAATAAATGTACAAATACTGTTAACAAAGAGAATTTTACGAATTCTCAAAAAAGAATGCACTAGTATGATTTCTGTAATCCGCTCCCTCTGATCACCACCAGTGAAATTAAGTTATATAGACATTAACAAAAATAATATATCTGAAGCCATACATACTAATTTACTCAATGCCAAAACACTGTTTTGACACCGCTATTTGCAGAAAGGGCCATAATAAAACACCGACATGCATAAACTCAAGTGTTATAAATAAGAAGATTGTGCATACCTCTTGGCGGTTATCATCCTTTTTTTTCTTTTTGCTTCTGCTTTTTTTGTCTTTCTTTTTCTTTTTATCTTTTTCGCGTTTCTTCTTGTCCTTTTTTCGGTCCTTCTTTTTATCAGCTGTGTTTCTCCTTGCAGTTTTGTTCTCCTGATGTAAATCAATCAGGGCTTTACTCCGCTTTGCGGCGTTATAGTCGATCAGTGACGCATCGATCTCGGCATCACGTTTTCTGAAAGCATTAACGATGGGCTCACTAGTTAAGAAACGGCTAGCAAGCTCAAACAAACAATGCTCGCATCTTTCGCGTTCATACAAAGAGAAGACGATACAATTTCTATTAACATGGTTATTCTCGATTTCTGTACAACTTTTTTAAAGTTATTTTTAAGGTAGCGTCGATAATTCTTATGAGAAAAGTTATTGTAATATTTGGATTTATGTAATTTTAAAGGTGCCGATGTGTAAGGTGCATGCTATGGGTGGTTCTCTGCGATTTTTTAAGTACGTAAACAATCACAAAAGTGATGCGAAATAGTCTTTCCGATAACGGTTTAGTTATTTTACCTCTGAGCCATAGCTAGTTGCTCCTTTTCTATTCGGCTGTTGTCAGCCGCTTGAGGCCGCTTTTTCTGGCCAACGACATCTGTCCAACTGTCGTCCAGGGCAAAATCCTAAAAAACAATCGGAATTTGGGGTTATCTTTAACTTTAAATAAACTTTCAATAAAATTTTAAACAAACAGTAAGATGTCAACATGATGTTGCGTGTAGGTCTAGAACTTCAACGTTCCGTATCCTACGACGGGCCCCAAATAGCTCAATGTATAAGTATCAATGTCTCATTGATATATGCTTGAAATTTAGACCATTACTTGCCTTATCGATACCAGCTGTTATAGCATTGCGTTGCAAATACACTGTCCAGTATCAAGGCCGGTTCTATTGTGGAGTCCTAGTTAACTATAGATGAAAAATAATAATGAATCCGCCAATAAGCATTTTATTATGCTATAAACGAGATATTTCGAAGCAGAGATTTGTCTTAGCTTTTCTACCTCGCCTCCACGTTTCAGGAACGTTCTTGCCTCCGTTCCTGACACGCGAACCCCAGTCCGATCTCTGGGTAGTTCTGTCATCCAGGATTCTCGAGCAGGCTCGTAGGTCTCGTTTTTTTCAGCCCTTCGTTGTCGCTCTTCAAACTCTTTTCTCACATCATAATCTCCGCCTTGCAGATCCACACAAGGTCCGATCACCTCGCCATCAGAATCTGATTCTAAAGCGGACGATGAGCCACTGTCGTCTGAGCCACTTCTCTGCGTACTTGGACCCGGTTCTGTAGTATAATATAGTTTTAAATATACAACGCAATACTTGTTTGTTTTAGCTTTATTTTTATCGAACCTCAGAGCCTGCAAATAAGCTAGTCATAAGTGTCTTCTATGATTTGAAAAAATCGTCTCATTTATTTACAGAAAAAAAAGGCCAATTTTCAACTGTGCTTGTATGAGATTGAAATAATCATATGTTATATATGATTATAATCAAAACCTGTAAAGGAGTCGAATTCACCTGGACATGTCCACACAACGTAAAATACTAACCATATTAATTTTTCCTCGTGCTTAGAAACTTTGTAAATACAATGCCTTTTTTTAAAGCTACCACCAAAATAATTGTTATACAAGTTCGCATTTTACTGTAACAGCATGGAACTTTTTTGGTATTTTTTTTTTTTTAGTCGGCTTTCATAAATTACAAGTACATTGTAAGCTTGGTCTTCCTCTTATCTTCTATAAATAGAAGTGTTATTCGATTCAATACACCTCATGCTAAATATAACTAGACTTATACCAAGATGCCGCAAATGGGGTGGAAGAATTGGTCCGATAATCTCTGGCAATGACTGCTTAATTCTTTTCTGACCATTCTGACTATCTTGGGTATCACTGTTCACTGGCCGCGTGTCGAAGTCCTCCGAGCTGAAATTATAATGATACCGTTTTTGTTTGCTTAAGGTCTATATATAATATTGCAAAATGAGTAGTACATTGAGATAAGTTGCAATAGATTTTTGCTGCGGTCAGTTAATAGATCCAGAGTTTTATTCAGCAGCAATTAAGGTCTCAGTAAACACACTATAACATAACCCAAAAGACGAATTTCACTAAGCTTACCGATAGTCTCTGTATATCTATTCTTATTGCACCAACTTCGATGTTAAATTCATCCTTCCATTCAAAAGCTGACATAATTTTTAATATAACATACTCGTTCAATGGCATATTTACAAAGAAAGCAAGCCCTAGATAGCTTTGGTGGAAATATTCTCGGTTCAGTTTTCAATGCTGTTTTCCAGAATAGTTGCGGTACGTTCGTACATACTGCGCATAATAGCTTCTCACCGCGGTTCCTTTGAAGCGAATCGGAAGTCCGGCGGCAGGGCAGGCCCCAGAATTGAGGTCGACGTGTCTGTATTTTTGTCCGCGCCTTCTCTGCAGCTGCTGACTTCATCCCGAGATCTATTAAGCGTGAAGAACATCGAACTTATGCAATTAGAGACTATAAACGCGCTGTAGTCAGTTAACTCCTGCTGTCGTTTGAGTGTAAGCACAGTACCTACCCTGGTACAATCGATGCCTGTATATATATATATACATATATTGTTGTTATCTTTTTACTTTTTCGAATCCCACGAAAATGTTCAAAATATATACGTCATTTCCTTTGGTTGTCAAGTGCGTAACGCTAGACTTGAAAAATTATTTTCAGTATACTTCGGATAAATTATTGACATTTCTAATAGTGTAAAATAAAATCTTAGTGATTACAGAAAAAGAAAGCATTTAATTATTATTTAATACGGCAATACGTAAGAGAAATAGTTTCCGTGCCTTTATTCGTAACTATAAATAGTAACTATTTTTTCGAAGGCGTTTCGACCTTAGAAAATGCGCCCCATAACAAAATGTATTGCGAATTTCCTACTGCTCTTGGGTCTTTTTTGTGGTAATATTTAGACATTTTCATTCGCTTACACTATGTATCTCTTTTTTACTGTTGCTTTAACTGTATGTACAAACCAGCAACTGCTATGTATAGTGTGCAATAAATAGGCAATTAAAATGTACAAAATATTTCGGACCCAGACCTTAGGTGAGACGGGAGCTCTGGCCCCATTATCTTCGCCTTAACTATAAGGTGTACGGGATAAGCACAATTTTCGCAGTTTTTTTAGCGACTTACAGTCATCTGCCAAAAATCACTGATAGCAGATCGACTCCACCCGAAAAATGACATTCACTCACAAAGCACGGTTTGTTTCGTTCTCTTCTCAATCTACCCACAGTGGACTGCCTACCGATGCCGTTGTTAAAAGCTGACCGAGATCACATTTCCGCAACTGTTAGCATTTTCACTCTATCAATAACCCGCCGATCCCTTCCCCTGACACCCTTTCCTTTTAGCCTTAATGTTGGTAATCAGGCGCCCTCTCATTGAGCGCCACCAAAACCGCTAGGAATAATGCGTCGCTTAGGCCGTTCCGCTCATGTTTCTATTCTGAAAAGCAAACAGATCTTTAATAAAATATAACCTCTCCATAAATTCTAGTAGCGTTTATAGGGAATACACATTGGCTCCTAGCTCATGCGTTCATCCAAATCTATAATTCCTTTGCCAAACTTCACCTCCTGCCAAGTCCTCTACCGTTTTCAGTGCAGATCAGTACCTAAGCACTAATCATCATTTCTCGATTCGTTTCCCCGCTAAATTTAGTGGAATTGTACTTCCCTCTCCCTTTCGTCAGTGTTGCGTCTGTCCGTATATCCCGCTTGTCGTAGCTGCCCATTACGCTCCATCACCAGCAGCGCCCGACCCAGCGGCAACTAGAAGCTCCTCCGTCACAACTTCGCCGACGACGACCACGACGAGCACAGCTACTGCAGTCACTCCGTGTACGAACCTGTTCTGCGGTGCGACGCCGAGGCGCCTATCTGCGGTGAGACAGGGACAGTAGCAGGCGACTTATCGTCGATGCTCGGTGAGATCGTGGGCATTTGCTGTTGTTGCTGCTGTGCATCCATTGTTGTTATGTTACGACTACGACTTTTCAGTGCCATCGACACCCCGAGCTCTGTTTGTGGCTCGATTACGACGATCGATTAGGGTTTAACTAGTGTCGGGCCGTTTCAGCCTGGAGAAGACGCACTTGGTACGCTTGCCCCACTATTTCTCTTCTTCTTGGAGTATTGTAGCCGAGTCTTACAGCAGTGCTAGTAATAGGAAGAAAAGCAAGCCGGCCGGGCGAGCGAGAGAGGGCGACTGGACCACAGTAAAGGCTGTTTGCTGCCTGCGTTATTTATTTGGGGCGGCAGCCAGAGTCGTCAAGCTGTGACTAGTTCGTTACTTCTAATCGCAACACATATGCATGGTGTCGTCTATATAATCGTGTTGAAAACTGGCTATTAATTTGTGTCGATTGGTGCGTACGATGGTGTCCGACAGCGGCGGTTGCTTTCCCCGTTGATACTGCGAGTGGTGTTGAGGGCTGCCCCCTGTGTCGTCCGCTTGTCTATCTCTCCGCCAGCAGCAGCAGCAACAGCAGATCATAATACCAAGGAGTGCGAGCGGCGACTGCTGATGATGCTGTTGTCCCTGTTACCACATTGCTGATGCTGTAGCATTGGGGTTTACTTGCTGTAGAGGCCTCACCCATCGGTGGTAGTTTGGTGCGGTGTTGTCGTCTTGTGCTGCTGTTGCTGTTGCTGGTTTGTGATGATGGCAGTGCTGCTGCCGTCGCTGCTGCCGTCGCTGCCACAGCCTCCACTGCTGCTGATACTGCTGTCGTCGTCGCCATCATCAGCAGCGCCATTGCCGTTATTATCGTTGTAGTCAACACAGCGGCTGCTCGACCATTCAAACCAGTACACGTACGACTGGGCGTTATTGCTGCTGCTGCCGCCGCCGCCGCTACTGGTTTTCACTCGCATAGCTGATTCTAGCACGGCGACCACTACGAATACAAGTGGCCAACTGGAGTCAAGCTGACCACATAATAGCAGAGAACCAAGGATCATTCAGTGCTGTTGGTCGCTAAACGGATAGTGTCGTCTTTGGCAGGTCCTGGCGGTGACCGGAGGAAGAGAAGCGGCTACACGCCAAGAACCAGCCCAACGGATTGCCAAGGACCGGACGAAATCTTCGCAGAAAAACAAAAGAAGACCCGCTGCCGGTTTGTCGTTGCTATAGCAATAGTAGCCGCTGTTGTCAGCGGCATTCGGTCGTCGTGGCGGTGGCAGTGTCCGTGAATTTGAGGACGAGTCTACGTCATGCAATAACGACCACTACCGCGGTTACGTCCATTATCTTTGTCATTGTCTGCTCATCGAGCGATTGAAAGAGATTGCACACCAGAGATAGGGTCGATCGAAACACTCGACGATAAAACATATCTACTTAAAAAGGCAGTACCATCGGAAATAGCTGCACCAACAAGACTGCTAACGACCGTTTTTTTCTTGCTGGAGCAACCATATATATATATATATATATATATATATATATATATATATATTTGTATACTGACAACCACCGCCCCTAGAAAAATATTGGTGCTATTTACTCCTCCTGGTGGAATTGGTAGCTTGCGGAACGGCCACTCCTCTGGAGTCTGCTGAAGTTAGATCGACGGTAGTGAAGTCAGCTTGCTGGTGAATGAGAACGTCTCTATCGGGTGAAAAGAGCCGCGTGCTCGCTTCTTGAAGCGGAAAAAAGGAAATAACCGGAGTTCGCTTAGTGTCATCTTGACGCGTGTGCTACTGTACATTTGCGGTATATCGCCAAATTTTAGGGTAAGAATAGTCGTATATATACATATATATCGGTGATATAAATAGTGACGGAAGTGGGACGAGCGAATCCGTTTGACTGATAGAACATCAGCTAAGCGTCCAATCGTGACAGCAACAGGCAACAGCGGGAACATTGTCATCATCAACAACAATCCGTCGGTCTCTCAAGTCATTCTTCTACGGGAAGCATCCAACAACTGAACATCATAGAAAATACGTGTTTTTGTAACTCCACCACGGTTCCGTGTACATCATTTTTAACGTGTTCTTCGATCATTCATTGTCAGTGTCATACTGCCATACCTGCTCTGATTATCTAGTTGGATTAATAATATTGTCACTTGCGTCGTCATAAACAAGTACCTCGGCAAGTAAACGTTTGCATTGTTATACTGAAAGACCGGCGTTATTGTGCGACTGACTATTGACCAACAATCATCTGTAAAGTCGAGGTACAACAGCAACGGCTTCCAATTGTCGGGCTGTCATTACTGAATTGAGAGGCAGGCCATCGTGGTTGGATCGCCACCATTATCGTAGATCGCGCTGTTACCATCGGGTTGTTGCCAGTTGCATATCATTAAATGAAGAATGAGGTGCTTCCTTTAGTGGTGATGGTAGATGCAGCAGTTTCCCCAGCAGCTGTGGCGAACACAGAAGACAAACAAGTACAGTTTCAGCAACATCAGAACGGCAGCGCCAGCGATATTAGCGGAAGTCTCTGGTCATCACCACAGCAACAGAAACTTTTTGGATCGCTGCACGGCTCTCTAGATATAAAAAAGAAGAGAAAACGGTAGCCTCCGAGGTTATTTCGTGTGTTACTTTAATGATATCATTATAATTACTATTTTCGCAGTATAACCGTTGGGGGTTTTGCTTTATTCCGTCGGATCTCCGCCGCATACATCGTTCGCGTAAGGCCGATCTATAATTGTATTCGGCCGTAATCTTTACAGAATGATGAAAGCCGGCCTATTGGACTAGAGATAATTGTGGAGATCTGCAGCGTTATCTGAATACAGTAGCGGCTAACCAACTGGCACATACAGCAGCGAACGAAGATCAAAAGCTTGCGTGGCGTTTTCAGAAGTAACATTTGAGTTCGATGAGGCCAACGACTTCAATATTACCAATGCAGTTTACATGTGAAAAATATTTTAAAAAGTTAATTTAACAATATTTGCAAGTAGTGATCGCGTGCATGCTTATGCTTGTCTACGATATTATTATAGTGTGACCTGCCGCTACTGCCTTGCGACCTACGAACCGTAGTGAATTAACTATTGGATATCTGATTCATTGATTGACCGGCCGCTTGGTGGAAAACCGAGGTTTCTAAAACGCCATCGTTCACTGAAATGTCGTCGGAAGCTTTAGCAGCCCATGCGGCGCTTACGGCTCGCCGACCTGATGGATCACAAGGTAAGTGACATTGTGCTTCGGCTATAAAATGGATGGCTATTTGAATATTTGCTTAGCAAATGTTTACCTTACGTTTTTTCGGGCCCACAATTACCTGCTTAGTATTTACTAGCAGTAGCCGAATCGAACCTCCTAGCATTACTTTTCTGAAGGTGGACAACACACCGTTACATTTGGCTGATCTCGTAACCGTATTGTAGACGTAGATAGGTAGTGGGGCATGAGTGAATGAACGAATGAATAGTTGGCCAGCTGAGTAGGCGCACAAGGCTAGATCACAAGGTAAAGGATAGCGTCGTGGGTGCCTGATGGGCGCCCCGTTGCTTCTAACGTATTCCTGGTACGATGGTTCACCAAAGGGTCCTCGAGAAGCCCCATGCGAATGTTTAAGGTGAGCGCCAATTAATTAATAGGCCGTGGCATTTCGCTTCGGAAATGCATCATATAGTTTGATAGTGTTTGAATTTGTACAACTCCCAAATGATATAATTGAATAAATATATTTGAGAATTGTACAAATGCTTTTTATAGGCAACGATGTAATCGTTTGTAAGCCTGGTAACAAATTCAGTTTAACGAGATTTGTTTTCTATCTGATGCGCTCATTGCCATAGCTGACTGTATTGTATCTCGATTCTCAGTGGCTAATTATATCTTGTTATACTGATTCGGTCCGTTGTGACCATATCAAGCAAATGTCTATGAATATTTTCTTGACAATGTTATTTATTGCAACGAATGCCACAGTCAGTTCCGTGGTGTTGCTCACTCATGTTGAGATTATTACGTTTTTGTCAAGATCAGTCTCCCTAAAATAAAGTAGACGTTTCGAGGTTAGACTTATAGTTCATGTAGTCGAGTTTTTCGGATTCGTCAATGGTTTTTGATTGGATGCCTGCTGCATTAATGTTATTGATGCTCTCATTATCCTGTTGATGAAAACATTATTTTATGCTTAATCTTGTTGGATAGAGCCGTTTCATGTATCCTAGTCGTTTAGCTTAACGTGTTCCTCGGTTTAATGTCTCTTTTGATGTCATGAAATTTCATCACGAAACCCGTTCTTCGAAGGAAGATGAGAACAGGCTTGTCCTGACATTTGCAGCGCATGCCCATACATTAAAATGCAGCAATGTATCAAACTGTGCCTTTCTGGTATTCATTTGTCATATGTATCATTACAAAATAAAAATATATGGTCGACTTATTGATCACACCCACACATAACAATACTCCATTATCTATTGTAGTATTTCACTCCATCGGTCGAATTTCGTCATCTAAAATTCTATCGCTAGCAAGTATTAGCACTAAGGATAGACGTAAAGACAAGTTTTTTTTCTATCTTTTTATGATAATCCGTACTGTGCAATATTTCCAATGCAACAAGACTACAACGGATAGTATTTAGTTTTCTTGCTCGATCCCAACGCTATATCTGTCCCGCTATTAGCAAGCATCATCATTTTTACATTACCACCATTTCAAATTCTACTCAATTCATGTTTGTCGCATCCGACTCATAAATTAATTTCTTTTAATTTTTTATTTATTTTTTACAGCATTTCAGCTTTCTTCTTATGAACTTATTTAAGCCACCATATTTTAAGATGCGTCTGTTTTTATTACTGAAGTGAGAGGTTCGCAATTTTTGAACCATGCTTGATTATTGTACTGTAATTGGTTATTCCTTCACGAACTCTAGTTCGGTAAGGAATAACTAATTCTGCTCAATTCTAAAGTCTAGACATAGTTTACCTTTGTCTATCGAATTTTTATCATGGGTAAACTCAACAGTTAGTACAGAATGCGCTCAAACGGGTAAAAACATCTTTCGGTGCATTACACGAATTACGCTTGAGGGTGATCTCACATAATCGATGGTTTTTTTCAGAGCAAGCTTCCGTAAGATCTAGTAGATTGATTAATTTTATTAATTGATTTTGTGCTTTTTTTTTTCGGTTTAAAGTAGTTTTTCTGCATCTTAGCAGAAATTGGTGTTTAGCCCCTTCCAAAAATTCGTTCTCTCCTTCACCTATATTCGATGCATTGACGCCTGCTTGCTCTTTTATGGTTGCTTTTTTGCGTTGAGTTCGCGTATAGAACAAAAGCTAGTAATAATAGTAGCCGTAGGTGGCTTTGTGCATGATAGACCGACGATCCCATATCGTGCCACCACTTTCTCTTTTACCACTTTCTCTTGTTAACATGACTCGACAGGTGTACCTGAGGCAATGGCCCTACAACGCCTGCTCGATCGGACAGCGGCTGATATGCCCACTCAAGGTGCGAATAGATTAAACATGTCTCCTTACATGTAACCGTAATGCACTTTTGTACTTCGCGTATGTTCACTTTGTCTCCACCTTATTAATACAATTGACGGGAATGAACTGTACCAAAAAGCAAAAGTATATATCGAACGTAACAACCTATAGCACAGGGAACGCCGACTTTACTCATTACACACACAGCTAACTTGTGTCGTAGATGTTTATTAGAGGCTGGTTGATATAGAATGCTTGAATTCTCATATTTAAAATTGTTGCAGGCCTTCACGAAGCGCTGATCGCGCAACGGTTGATCGACCGAAGTTTAAGCGAAGTGGGCACTCTGGGTCCACCCCCACCAACGTCACAAGGTACGGCTGCATCACTCGCATAATTTATTCAACAGAAATAATTATGCCAAGAGCACAGTTATCTGTCATTATTATTATTAAGTTACCTTGTGCGTAATTTTGTTTTCTAAAATTCACTATTCGAATACGTGGCTGATACTTAGATGTGATTCAAGATTCCCTATCAGCTGTTCATGCTGAACAGCGGGCGGCGGCAGCGGCAGCAGCTGCTGCAGCTGCAGTGTCCGGTGCTGGCACTGCTCCCCCAGGAGGGCAGCCTACAGGTGGAGGTCAAAGAGGCGGCGGTAGCGGCGCGACCAGTGGACCCCAGCGTAAGCATATTCGCACTTTTCGCACTGCCTTCACAGAATATTTTTACGATAATAATCAACTGTGCTGAAGGCACGGCAGAGCTGAAGCGAGCTGAACTCACCTGTCGGTTAGGATGCACGGTAGGGTGTTTTCAGAATGAAATAAGTCAATGTTCTAAAGTAGCGGATGCACTCGGGTGAGCCGGCAGCGACTCCATAACCTGTTTTCTTCCTTCCAGGTGGCTCCGGTGCTGGTGGGGGCGAGGCTAACGGTGGCTCTTCCGAACCCCGAGGTGGGCCAAAGGTCCCAACACGACCAACGGAACACTGGTGCCCCCTGTGTAATCGTTTCTTTTCGACCGCTTCCAACCTCACGCAGCATAAACGCGTTTTTCATAACTTCGAGTACAGCCGGCCAAAGTGCGACATTTGTGGCAAAACATTCTCGACGCCAAGCAATCTCAAACAGCACGTCCGGGTTAGTTAATCAGCTTTTTATGGTCGGTTATCGGCGGCGTGTCTGTGAATGTAACTAGCGGTTCAAATATGTGCGTTAACTTATGTAGTTACTAACAGAAACACAGTAGTATGGTTTGATCTAGCTTGATCTTGTTCCGGCCCAGTTCTTTCGAACATGTACAGTGAAAGACAAAAATCTGATACAACAATGCCTCCTAGAAACAGACAGTAAATCGCTTAAGCAACAAACTGCTTTCGTTATTTGGGATCAAGAGTTAACCCCGATTTCTAAACTTGTGTACTTTACTTCTATACACCTTCACACTAATTGCCGTATAGAGAAGCTCTTGCCAGTATGGTTGCGATCGTATTGAAAGTGAACTGAACATGTGTGTGTATATGTCTAAACGGAACAGTCAACGTGCCGCAGTGGTAATCTTGTAATTTTTTTATTCAGTTTATTCACATCGACTACAGCCGACCCAAGTGCGACATCTGCGGGAAAACCGTCTCGACAGTTAGCAATCTCAAACAGCACGTTAGGGTTAGTATGGATTTACCACATAATTATATTCCTCTATATGTAATATCATTCGCTTACCTTCATTGTTATACATCTACGTTACAAATCTGATACTTTGTAATTCTTGTCATTTGCGATGAACGAGGACAGCTTGGGAGTGACTGGTTGTTAGTTATCGTATAAATGAGCAGTAATATTATTATGGCATGTTGATGATGGAGTGGGTGGGGATTTTTATCTGATTCAAAGTTGCGTAAATCAAAAACCTCCAACGTTATTACGCTCCGCTTAGGGTATCGTTCTGTTAGTTAGCTTTTTTCAATTTAACTGAGATTTTTCTACAAACCCGATTTAACAATTGTTACTTACATAGTGGCAGAACATCTATACCATCTTTCTCTATTCCTTTTCGTCCCTGTAAAGATGTACTTTTTTCCAGTGTAGCCGTAATTGTAGACCGTAGTTTTTATTTAGTACGTTTTATTGAATCGTTTCAATTACCTAATATTGACCGAGTTAGTCTAAGGTAATGGTGCAGCGAGATTCGTTAAAAAATGGGAGCGAGCAACTAAATTGATCGCTTAACTTTAATAAAGAGCAGTTTTATATGAATTTTGTCTGCACAAAGTTTGTAGGGTATTCGAGGGATAGTGGACTTTCTGCATCGAAGTGAGTTAAATCGGCTAATGTTTTATCCTCCGCGACCATTTACTTTTAGCATCGATGCTGCTGTTTTAATCAATCTTCTAGTAAAAAAATCGATGCCATTGCCCACAGGTAGGGGGTGCCCCGCATGTCGTTTTTTATAATAATACTAAACCGGTACAAAGCAAGCTTCATTCAGTAAGTTATCGAAGGGACGTTAGGGGTTAGACGCCACGAGAAGCTTCAATTCCGAGTCTGATATTGTATATTGTCTTATTTAGTTTGCCCACATCGACTACAGCCGGCCCAAATGCGACATCTGCGGAAAGAGCTTCTCGACGGTTAGCAATCTCAAACAGCATGTTAGGGTTAGTACCTATATTCACACTTCAGTTGTAAATTATCAATAATTTTCTATATTTACCTTTTAGAAGATTTAGCCGTAGGAGAAAGACCTAGCTAGTCTTATTACGCGATTATTTTTCATTCAATATGTTGCAGTGCCCATGTTTCTCATTAGAGAAAAGTGCGGAGAACGAAAAAGAGGATTCGCAATTAACGAATGAAAGAGCGAGGGAGTTCTGTCTGAATCCAAGATCCAAACTTAGTTAGCTCGTAACTTACAAACGTTAATGTTTGGTTGTATTTCGTGTGAATGAGCTGTGTGCCTGTTTGTGCGTCGATCGTAGCTATAGAAAAAGTACTGGGCAATTAAGATTCGTTTCGTTCGGTTTACTGTTGCTGAAAAGAAACAATATTGCTCAATGCCGTCTTGTTGCATACCTAAAGCAGCCTAGGCAAATTTCTTGGAGAACGTGTTATACCGATTGGTTGGTATATTCATTTATTGATGTGTGATGCGTCTTGATGGCAGTATGTTGTACAAAAAGATGCATTATGCAGAAAGTAAATTGTTTTTCCTATAAGTTTCGTAATTACAACTTCGGTTTAAGATATACATATATATATATATATATATATATATATAGGAAGAAACGTCTGGTTTTCCTTAGGATGCTACAGCCAGTTGTTTCATGGTACGAATCGACAAACGGTTAGGTTCTACCTAACTACTGAGGGTAGTCTGAAAAAACACACAGAAAAACCAGGACAGGAAGGCCGGTTACAGGTCTTGAAAACCTGTATCTTACACTTGATATCTGTTACTGTCTTTGTGGCACGATGACAACACAATCTATTAGCGAGTTTTTATGTTGTAGACTGAATGAAACGTGCGATACCGACAGATTTTGGAAAGAGACGTTCTTCAATGAAACTCTGGTCTTGATTATCTTTTATTTAGTTTTCCCACATCGACTGCAACCGGCCCAAATGCGACATCTGCGGGAAGAGCTTCTCGACGGGTAGCAATCTCAAACAGC
The DNA here is from genome assembly GCF_002443255.2 of Varroa destructor. Taxonomy (NCBI): domain Eukaryota; kingdom Metazoa; phylum Arthropoda; class Arachnida; order Mesostigmata; family Varroidae; genus Varroa; species Varroa destructor. The sequence goes on from NW_019211460.1 coordinate 22,378,759, forward strand.
ATGTTAGGGTTAGTACTTATTCTTATACAGTTCACTTCACTGAAATCTGACATTGCAAGTACCATCTAATACAACAAACTGCAAAATCTCTAAAATTCACAAAAATACCACTGTAGTCATTAAGTTTGTCTGATTGTTACGAAAGACTTTTTTTTTGCTTATTGCCGTAAGAAAAGACGACGTAAAGTCAGTATGTACTCCACGGCGGAAGCTGACGGGAAGTTAGACACGGAATTCTTGTCTAAATCCAAATCCAATATTTAGATCCGATGCTCTGCGTGCTAGAGACAATACATTTGATACCAGTATTGTTGTTGTTTTTTTTTTTTCTCTATAAACAGCAAAAACAACTTTAAGATGTGATCTCATTACACACAATAGCAAAATTTTGCTGATATATTTTTTTTTCGTTTTGTGCACTTTTTTCTAAGCACGTGATAACAGATTGATCGATGTACTCGGACCAGTTAGTCTTGTTTCAGCTCAATGAGCTCTTTTTACCGCGTTATAGAAACCTTAGACGCTCATACGAATTGTAAACCCCATGCGTTCTGTGTTAAAAGAGTAGATTTTTTAGGAGCTAGATTACAGCTATGTAGAATTTTAAGCACGGTGCTACGTATCAGTTGAATGATGTAGTTGCGCGTATATATATTTAAAGTCAGCTGGGTTTTTTCAAAGCTTCCAGTCTAATGGTGCCGATCTAATCTATCTGGTCGCAAAATTAAACGACACACTTCTTTTAAAAACAGCTTTCCTGTTGTCGACCAACCAGCCACCGTACATCTTATTCTCCTCTTTGCATAATAGTAGACAGAGAGAAAGAATGGCTTGGATCTAGGCAAAGTATTCCAAACGTTTCCCGAACACCATTTTTTCACGTTACGGCATTCTGAAGCGCACTTTCTAAATCCATACTGTGATAAAGGCTGCAGAGGCATGAGAGTCATCTAAATAAAGAGGGGGGAAAACCAGATTCAATTACAATCTGATATTGAATATATACGTTTTCAATTTAGTTTTCGCACATCGACCTCAGCCGACCCAAGTGTGACATCTGCGGGAAGAGCTTCTCAACCGGTAGTAATCTCAAACAGCACGTTAGGGTTAGTACCTATTGTGTCTACCTATAATCAAAACGACATGATACGCAACAATTAGGCTTGGATAACACTTGCCTTGTACGGGGCGCCTGCGATACAAACGATGCCTGCAGGCCATTAAATAGAGCATTTCTACAATATCGCATTATTTTATTCTACTGCATTAGTTGGGAAGCGTTTCATCTGCGATTTGTTGAACAAAGTGCAACATAAGACGCAGGATGTACCTCGTCGTCGTACAGAAGTAGCTTAGCTGCAAATTTACGTGGATGATTTTTTCCAAGTAGACATGTATGTCTATTTATTATATAATATAGTTGAAATACTCTGATATGTTAGTGGTAGCTACATCATCATTGTTATTGCATCTAAACAGCGGCAGATAGGGGCTTCGCTTGCTTGCGCTCTTCTGAAAAAGACAGCGATCAAGAAAATTAAATTACAACTATTTACAATCTGATATTGAATATATACGTTTTCGATTTAGTTTTCCCACATCGACCTCAACCGGCCCAAATGCGACATCTGCGGAAAGAGCTTCTCGACCGGTAGCAATCTCAAACAGCACGTTAGGGTTAGTACTGCTATCAGAGAGTAACACGTACACTTCTGTGTCGATCGAGCACAGAGTCACACTGCGTAGCATTCACCTTGTATGCACCGTATTTCGGCAATATGGTAGATGCGCTAAATACCTATAGCGCCGAAGATAAAGGGAGACGGGGTGGTCATCAAATGCGTTTCTCATCTGCTCATATTCGTGTCCACATATCACGGCATCAGATGCCCATGGCGCACCTTCGGGATATTTATAGCAATCTTGGTGCGGCCCGCTCCTAGTGTTCGTTCATTGCATGCTTCACCAATGGGGCTTAACTAGTCTCTAGAGCTCCCTACACACCGTGTACAAGAGGTTTCATGTCTAATCAGACTGAAACCTATACAGCATTGGAGATCATTGTCGTCATCCCGTGTATGTTTCATGGCTCTGTTGTGTCCTTCTTGGCGTCACGAACCTTCATCTGATCATGGTGCTTCGCTCGATCTTTGACGCTATCGGGTATTTTAGTTGTTGCGAAATAATAATATTCTACGAATCATAATTCAGTATTAACTTTATGGGTAAGGACTTGGATTTAGACGAAGTTCCCCCGAAAACTTTCCGACATTTCGACAAGTTACAACTTCCTTTAGATCACTCAGTAAAAACATTAGAAAACAAGAGAATCTTCTCCCACTAGTGAAGTAATTTACACAAGCATTGAGATGAGAAGCGAATTCGATCCGAATCTGATACCTCTCTGTACGTTTCTGAATTTAGTTCTCCCACATCGACTGCAACCGGCCCAAGTGCGAGATCTGCGGAAAGAGCTTCTCAACGGGTAGCAATCTCAAACAACACGTTAGGGTTAGTACTGACTCTCATTTGCTGTTTCATTAATTAATCCATACCTTACTATTACCCTATTTAACGACTTGCTATTTTATGTTGCTAATATTGGGTAGACCGACAACGCTGAGCCCCACTTGGTTGCACCTATTAAACCGAATACAGTATTCATCCCATAATATTGTATCTTATTTGATTTTTCTAAACTACTAGCGGATGTCCTAATTAGGCCAGAATCCCTAATTTCATATGCTATTTGTGTCAGTCTCTATTCTATCATCCTGTCGATTCGTTTTTACGCACAACTATTTCTTCCTTCCTTAAACGGCAATAGATTTAAAGAATTTTCTGGTCGAGTTCGTAAAGATAAATGTAAATAAAAATTCATTTCGAGTCGATACTGATTTGACTAGAGTCTGATAGAGTCTGTCTATAATTTGTTTATTTAGTTTTCCCACATCGACTGCAACAGCCGACCCAAGTGCGACATCTGCGGGAAGAACTTCTCGACGGTTAGCAATCTCAAACAGCACATTAGGGTTAGTACTACCATTCATATCTAAAAATTCTCTTTTTTGCACTTAAATTCGAATTAACCGAAGGGAAAGATAAAAAGCCGTTGCAAGAAAGATTATGTTAAAATATAAACGGTCACTGTACCATCTGTGTTATCTAGGAAGGGTTAGCAAAGTGAGGGAATCTTTGTCTAAATCCAAGGTTCGCCTTTTCGAATTTTCCTGCCGAGTAAATGACAAGAGTATGTCGATTTGGGCAAACGTGTTATACGGATAACACTATCGTTCACAACATACTTTTGTCAAGAGTTACTTATGATAAGACTTCCTTATGAAAAATCTACGGTGACTTCTGTCCGAGCAAAAAGTACTACTGGGTTAAAAATGCAGAATGTTAGCAATAAAAAAAGTACTCTGATAATATTGGTTTGTCTCGGTCGGCATTTTTGGTTGTAGCTTGTTTATTGATTCGTTAGCTTTGCCAAGGTTGTACTTTTCTGTCTAACGATACAGAGTTCAATATCACTTTCCTTTTAACACACACCCAACCAATAATGGCCTGTTATGGACCAGTTAAGCAATCCTCTTACCTACTACGTCTCTACACAACGAAAAGTGACCCCGCAGTCATGTAGCGAATTCATTCTCAATAGAACGTGTTCATTCTCAATAGCCTCAATGCGTAGGAATTTCTATATTAGGGCAGCAAATCTTTAGATGAACTTACAGAGACAAAAGCATCAAAAAAAAAAGATTTCAAACTCCTGCTCAGCGTGGTCCATTTATCGGGCCTCCTCGCTATCGTTGTTTTCACGGTCATTAAAAAAGCATACTTGTTACCGTCGCAACCAGCAGACACTGGGTTCGATGTCGGTTACGAACTGTTCCTCGTACGCGTACGTATCTCGTGCGAGGTTAGCGACCTGCATCGACCACTTGACGAACGATCGTCAACCAGACAGCTAAGCCAGCGCTATATTTTTAAAACCAATACAACCTCCGTTGTAAAATCGGTCATACTACCAGGACCGACCAATACCAGGACCAGTCTAAGCGTCATCCGGCCTCGCCTACCACTGCTAAGCACATGCGTCCCCGCCATGTAACAAATTTCCTGTCCCCCTTCTTTGTTCGAAAATAGAACAACAACGACAACGGGCACGCACCAACGCGAAGCAGCAGCAGCAGCCGCAACGGGAAGGATCATTTAAACGACGACGACGACGATGATGATGACGGCGGCGTGGCGATCATGATGATGATGATTGTGATTATGACGACGGCGCTACTGTTGCTGCTGACAGCGCTAAAGCTTGATACGCTACTAGCGCCTCGTGACGGTGGTGGTGATGGCAGGGGCGATTATGTTGATGCTGATGATCGTAGAGTGTAGTGATGACGGCGGCTACGAAGATGATGATTACTTTGGTAATTTCGCGTTTTCTGTCCCATTTCCGGCTCTCTCTCTCTCTCTCTCTCTCTCTGTCTCTATGCACCCGGTCTGGAAAAAACAGCAAGGTGCCTTTTTTGCTTTGCTGTACTCTTGTTGTGGCTGGCTGATTTCGAGTACTGTTGCTATTGCTATTTATGTCGCCGGTATATTTGACTGTAACTGTATGTGGGCACCTGCAGGCATAATATTGAATATGAGCATGATCATCATTATGAAGGTCAGGAGCGTATTTTTGTTACTACTATTTTTGTATGCGTATCAGTCTTGACAAAATGCTTCTATCTGAGGGTAACAACGAAGATCGACTGGCACAATCTGGCATTGCTACGATACATGTTATTGCTGAGTATATTAATATGTCTGTATGATGTTATACGAGTATTTATCTCTGTCTATGATCGATCGATACTGCTCGCGCACAGTCAGCCGGCCGACCGATGACAATCACAAGACTCTCTACTCTTTTAGTAGAACCATTCGTAGTAGCGTTCGTGTTCGTCATAGTAGAAGAAATAGCAATTGCATGTTGGCAAAGAAAGCGGTAACGATAAAACGAAACTTGTATCATCGCAGCTGGTGTTGTTTTTTCGCCGTATCTTTCACTCCGTCCGGTTGGGGGAACGGCAACTCGACAGAGCCCTTTTTATCTTCATCTCACAGCTTAGCGTTACTGGCAGCGGAAGAGAGAAGGCAGTGTGGAAAAGCGCACACAGGAGTAGGACGTTAAAAAGGTACCATCAGTAGTACTATAGCTAGCTATTACCGCCACGTCTGCTACTACGCAACGCCGACTAGGACAGAACCTTCGTAGCCGTTGTCATGGTGATGACAATAATGATGACAGTAATCAGCATCATCAGCATTTCCACTAGCGCCGCACCGTGTCGCCATCAGCGTCACACAATCATTAACGATAGCGGCTGTTATAACAGATGTAGCAAGAAAAGTAGGAGATCGCTGGTACGATCAGCATCTGATGTGGGTTGCTCATGATGATCTGCGGGCTGCTTGCTTGCCTGCCCCTGCCTCGTCCGCCACCACTATCGTCATCGGCCCCACTACCAGCGCACGGCAACGCTCCCCACATGCTAGCCAGCAGCAAGCAACCTGTCTAGACCTTCCTGGCTCGCTTAGTTTGACTGGATGGTGGCGACTAGCGCCTAGCGGATGGTTAGTTTGTGCAAAGCAGTGAGTTAACTTCGGCAACTACGATGAAAACGGTGGTGGTAGCGGTGGAGAGGCACTAGGGGGATCGGAATGACACAGATACTAATAGCGATGCCAACGCAGACGCCGATGGCCGTGTAGTGGCAGTGGCGACATTCTTTACTTATGCTTTCTGCTTCACTGTTAGCGAAGACAGAAGCGTCAGTAATGAAGTGTAACACTGCATCCAGCATCAGTGTGTCACACTATGGATGGAATCGACAGGGGGACACAAACGGTCGCTAACGTTTGCGACCCTGCACAGGGGGAAAGGGGCCGTTACTAAAGCCAAAGCAGAGCCATTATTATCAGAGCTGCGGCGGTCAGCGTCGTTTCAACGCGGTCCAGGCCAGTCCAGGCCGACTAAAACCGAACGGTGGCCAAACCAAACAGAGTGACGCCATTACCGCCACAACAATCAGCGCCACGACAACGATTATTGCTGCTCTTACGGCCAGCACCAACGGCACAGGCGTCGTCTGCGACAGTGATAGTGTCAAGGGGAGCGAATAGCAGTCACTAGCAGTTGTGGGGGCTCACCGGCTACTACCGAAGTTATCGTCGTTGTCAACAACAATAACGATAACGATGATGACAACTACAGAAGCTGACGTTCCCGTTCGAGCTCCCTGGCCTGATGGTGGCTGGCATCGTTGTGGAGCCAGCGATACTGGTCGTGTTAGCAGTTGTGGTAGGGATCGTTTTAGTCGCGTTTCGCCGCTGTTGTTACACAGATGTCGTTATTCTTGTTGCACGTTTTGCCGTGAGAGCTGCTACTGGTGCAGCTGTCGAGATAATTCCGCAGAGACATAGCCTCAGAGTAGTAGAGCTGTACAGCTGCGCAGTAACGCAGTCAGTCGTAATCATCCATTGCTACTCCTGTTCGTTGAAGCTGCAATGGCAACAAAAGAAGCGAGGCAAACGCAAAGCGAAACGCACAAAATCCTGCGACTCCTGTTACAACAGCGTCGTTGCCGCTTAGTCGCTTGGCCGCTCCGTTGGTTAACGCCGCCGACGACGACGACGACAGTGGCGACGACGACGACGATAACAACAACAACAACAGCAGCATTGGCTGATTGCCCGATGCTATCCATAGAGCTGCCATTGTCGCTGATTGTGATGCTGATGATGATCATCATCATTACGCAGACGCTGACGACGGCTGTGATGTTCATTGGGTAGCGACTGATGATGATGACTCTGCAACGGCGGCAATGGTGATAGCCGCAGCAGTAGCGGCGGTTTCCTTGAACACCCTTACACACAGGGAGCAGCAGCTGGCGAGGAGCAGGGGGCGGGGACCATTCTGATGATGGTAGAGCGATCGTTATTGTCGTCGTTCTGATGGTGCTGATAGTAGTACGGGCGTTGGTTGGCCTTAGTAATAGCAGCCGCAAGAGCAATGATCGCGGCGATAGTCTGCAGTGGAGGAGGGACGGCTGAAATGGTATGGAGGAGCGTAGACTAGAATCGGTAGTGCCGACAGACGCTTTCACGAGCAGCATAGTGGCGACAAAAATAAATAAACAAACAGACAAAGAAATAGTGAGTGAAAGAAAACTTATTTCGGGATCGTAGCGTCACAGAGTAGGATCATTGAGTATTATTGATATGGTTATTACTATTATAAGAAGTCATTGCTTCTTACGGTTTAACGCTGTTGCTCGTGGGCCATTCAAAACATTCGGCGCGTTACCAATACGCATTTTTGTGTCTACTTTAGTAGGTTTTGTTTAGATTGTACCTACAATCTACTAATCACGATAGATGCTGTATGCTCTATTTTAGCTGGTCTCATTATTTTTATTTAAGCTCAAAAAAAGTTTGATAATAAAAAAATACTCGTTTAAGCCTGACACAAGTTGTCCATTCTTGATCCCGGTTTACCCTTTCGACGGCCAAAAAAATATATTACCCTTAAGGAAATTAACTGCAAAATTTCAAGTTGTGGATGGTTTCGAACGTTTAATTTCTAGCAATAGACCACATCAATATAACCGCTATCCGGATTGTTTGATCATTTCCCGACAGGGAGAGCAGCTTCTCCGTTTTTACCAATATTCCAGCTCCCTGTCCAGTTGTGGTTGTCTTCGTTACTATCAGCGAATCGAGTACAACTATCGTATTCCATCTCGTTCTGTGGTCATGTGTCGCTGCATCTTTCTTGACATTCTGTGGTCATGTGGCCCTGCATCTTTCTTGACAATGTCCCTATTCGGTTTTGCCTCTGTTGTCCAGCCGCTCGTTTATTCGCTGTCTACGACTATCCAAGCAAAGCATTTGCCCACTACGGTATCTGTATTATGATCATCATTATCATCATCGCCCACTTGTCATCTGGTCCCTCAGGCCCCTGTAATCAGTGGCGTTTGCGTGCCTTTGTATGAGTACCACACGTCTTTCGTTCTGTCGCCCCCTGCTGTCTGCCAACGTATACTGGTAAAGAATAGCGACGCCCAATTTAGCCGAACCTCACTGGGTCGAGTGCGGGAGAAACAGTTTGGCTTTAATAGCGGTTGCCGCACTGCCGCCTAGGATATTGCCTGCTAGTGCTTACCCCATCTGTACCCCCTTTGCAGTTGCCCTACCCCCACCGATGATGGGAAATATGATGATGGTGGTATCTGGTCGCGTTATGCCGGTGCCACCGCGTTGATAATTGTGATGTGGCAAAACACACGCTACAGCACGAAACCTAACAACACAATAACATGAAGCAACGTAATGTAGCAGAAGCTGCACTCAATGTATTCTCGTACGAGTACGTTGGGGTGTGTCGAGTTGGGTTGCTAAAATGTAGGGACGCACACAGTAAGTTGGGCTCAATATGAGAGCTCTTCCTGATGGTATTGCTGTCATTGTATGATATTACTGTGTCTGTCTTTCGCGACTGCTGCTGATTGTGGTCCCCGGAATTCATATTAGTGATGATGCCCGTATCACTGATGTGCACCGCGTCTCTACTTTTCCCCCTGTCTGCTGCTGCTGGCGACGTTTCAGCCGCCGCTGCTACGCTTTCATCTTATTCTTTAGCGGCAACTTACAAGCAATAGCAGCAATAGTGAAGTAGAAGGCGTTTGGTAGCAGCAAATATAAGATTTTGCCAGCAGCAGCGACAGCGGCGCCTAGTGGCAATGCCCTGCGGCGGCGGTACGGACATCAGCCAACGACGAGAATGGACAGAGAAAACAGTGACGGAGCGAAGAATAGATGAAGGGAATCAGGTACGTATGGAATAGAGGAACATAATCATCATCAACAGCAGCAATAGCGGCAGCATACGAGGTAGCGGCGGACATGACTGAGATGCTGCTGCTGCGGACGAAGGCGCCACGACCGATGATGACGGGAACGACGGGCGGCTACGACGAATTCGCCTTTTCTGCTGCTGCCTCTGATGTTGTTCATGCTGCTACTGCTACTAATGATAATGCAGGTGTTATTGATGATGATGACGGCGGGGACGGCAACGGCAGCCCTCTTGGCTGCTGTTCCTGCCGCTACCGCTGCTTTTTCATGACGATGATCGCCCTGCTCGCTTGGATGATGACACTGACGCTGATGATAATGACGATGGTCCCCATTTTCTTCTCTTTGATGATGATGACTTTGCCTCAGCTCGTATTGTCGCCGTAGCTGCTGGCTCGTCTCGGTAGAGTCTGATAATGACAGCAGGGATGCTGCAAGCAGTAATGGTGATGGCAATGATGATGATGATAAGAATTTTGGGCGATAACGCCAACAACGAAGCTGATGCTGATCATACTCTGTGTCGACGGACGGACAGGCAGGCAGGCAGACACGCACGCAGGACGACGGTCGCTTGGTCGGACGAGCTGACCAGCGCCGGCGATGATGATCGGCCTGACGCCGACTATGCTAGCGGTGTTGCCACTAGCGCCAATCATGATCCTTGTGACCATGATGACGAGGGCGATGATGATGATTATGATCATTATGCCGCCGCGCTGATGGTAGTGGTGGTGATGATTATGGTGATACCCGTAATGACGTTGATAATGCTTATATCCGTTCTGCCATTCCTCGTTTGTGAAGACTGTGAGCAACGATGAGCTTTCTTTCTATAGCCACTGTTGCGAATGGTGGTGATTGTGCTTACAATAATGTTTCTAATAATAATGATGGTGATGATGATGCGTCTTCCGATGAAGTCCGCATTATGACTATCTGTAATGTGAATGTGCGTTACGCGTTGGCCCATGCCTATCAGGCGTCGTAGGCGTTGTCGGCAATATCAGCGGCAATAACAGCAACAAACGTACTAGTAGTAGTGGTACTACTGATCCTGAATGTGATGCTGTGGCGAGAAGAACGATTAGACGCAAAAAAGGATAATACCGACGCTAACGGCGCTGGCAAGAGCTGTAAGGACAAACGATAGAATGACAGAACCAGTCAGGCAGGCAAGCAAGCGGGCAGTCAAGCGGATGTTCGACGAAGCTGAGTTGTCCCATAATGTTCCGTGTTTAATTATGATTACTGTGATACTGACTATAATACTGATGGGAATGAACGGACAATAGCGACGATAATTGGAATTGAGGTGCATCTACAGCAGCGGCCGCAGTAACAATGGAAGGAATAATAAGGAGGTGGCTCCTTTTTATCAACGATGTTTCGAGTCGTTCGCTTGTCCATCTTATTGCTCCTTCTGTCTGTCTATCTGTCAAACATCTGTCAAAGTAGGACGTTCTTATGGCCTAACTACATGATACACTCCGTTCTTGAGTCGATAGCTGGTACTAGCTTTAATATTCGCCTGCTTTTTGTCTTATGTCCGCCTCTACATTTGGGGGTTATAAAAAAACAGTCAATAAGAATGAAGAAGACGAGGGGGCGAAGAGTAGGGCCGTAGTAAACACCTCGGAAAACTGTGTCTGAATCGGTTCTATAAAATACGCCGCTATGCCGCATAGCAGCTAATCCTTTTGCAAATAGCTGCGAATTAGCCGAAGAATGAAAACATTACTACGGGATATATTTACTGTTAGCTTACTTGTTTAAGGGAAAAAGGAAAAATCAATTGACCCGGCAGAGAGGCGCATCGTTAGTGATGGATATGTCCTATGTTGTAGCAAATTTCTAATTTGCGAACACATCTTCACTTGTACCTTGTAACTTAGAAACATTATGAACCTGTATGTAAACAATACAAAGAAATAAATGAGAGCGAAAGCTTTCCGTCGTCGTCACTTTCCCAATGCACAGCAGCAAATCCACCTGCATGCTTAACACACTAAGGAGAGGCCTGTTGCGCCAAGCTAGCGTGCATCATCTTTCCGTATCGTCATTTCGCAAGATGACGATTTGTGTTTGACGTATGGCGATTGTGCTGCGTGCTAATCGGTTGCCCACTAATTACGATTCTGCCGATGGTAGTGAAAAATGATCGTTTCTTGGTCAATTACGGGAAATCCAGTTGTCGCGGTGCAACAGGAAACAAGCCAGCCAGTCTGCTTCCTACCTACAGACACACAGATGTAGTAGCACAGATGAACTAATGTTATGTTCAGGATAGTACCACTGTGTATTGGTGTCCTGCTTTTGTCTGGGCAGCTCAAACCAACTTATTACCACGATCGCTGCTCCGTAACTCATCTTCGCGGGTGTGTGTTTGAGGGCGTGCATGTATGGTTGTCGTACGACTCGGATCAGCGTTATCTTACCCTATCGTGTCCTATTATTGTGGGTCAACGTATTTCCTTCTTTATTATTGTTGTTGTTCGTGGTGTTTGTTTTTATTATAATGTTCAAGTGTTGGTTGCTTTTATTACCGTAGTCGTCGTTGCTTGTCGCTCCCTTGCTGACCTGTACATATTACCCTGGTCATATAGTTGATATAGTGCTCGGGTCAGTGAACCGCGTCCTGTCGCTTTTCCGTTCTCCGGTAATTTTATCGATGACGGAATGCGTATAGTGACGGTATCAGATGTTATCATCGTTGTTGGTGGTACCAGCGGCAGCGGCTCAACTGACGATGTCAGACTCAGCTACTGCTGTTGAGCGACGGACATATAGAAGGCACAGATGTATATAAACGAAGCTGGAGATGATGCTGATGGAGAAAGGCTGGAATAGGACGCTGGACATGCGCTGCTCGTAGTGATGCTGTCGACATCAGCAACACCCAGTATTAATTATTATTATTGTTATTATAGCAGCAGCAGTGGGTCTACTTGCGATGGCGGAGCTAGGCGACCCAATTATCGTGATTTTAACGTGTGTCGTGATGGTAACCGCAGCAACAGCGGCAGCCGCAGGTTGCTGTAGGCGATACGAGTGATCCCGGGGATGCGCCATCTCTCTAGACTCGGGTCGTTAATATTATGTCCCGTTTATGCCGCTGCCGTCGCCACTGCGATTTCTGGTAGTCACCTCCGGCTGAAAATTATTGTTGTTGTCGTCGTTGTATTGGTAATCCTGACGGCGCTCTGCTATCGGCCGTCAGTTAATTTAGGACCAGCATAGTAAGTATCAGGCGACCGCCACAATCAGCATCTCATCGCCATTACTAGAACAGCGTCACACAAGAAACACCATTACGAGCTGCCATTACTTACCAAGCGACCTATTTACTATGATGATACTGATTATGCTTACTAAGACCGATTGGCTGGCGGACCGTGGTAGCGTCGGCGGCAACAGGGAATCCGTTGCAGCCGTTACTGTGCCGGCAGAGAGAAAGACGATCCACCGACGACGATTCGACAACGGCGACCGCATCAACAACCACTTCTAGTCGTTGTTAGCCGTAGCGGTAGGGCTGCTGGCGATAGTATTTGTATCAGTGTTAACGTTACTGCTGTTTCATTATTATCATGGAATAGCTGCAGGAACGACGATTGCAACCATCACAACATAAAAAAAAACACTAGCAGTAACAACAGCGTGATTGGTAGAGTTGTACCTGTGCAATAACTGCCGGGGCTGACAAGTGACAGCTGCTGTGCTCGTTCGTTTGAAACGGATAAAGCGGACGAAGGACATGACACACCGAGAGACGAAGGCGGCGTATGGATGAATTGGACGGAGGGCAGAACATGCCAGGGCAACGAAAAGACGAGAAAGAAAGCGTAAGCGGCGTGGGGCAATGGGGGGAAGAGTGAATGCTAAGCCACTAGCGGCAACAACATTAAACGAACAAGTAGGCTCACGAGAACGGTGTAGCAATGCTGCCATCGCCGCATTTGTTGCTAATGGCAGTGGATCGCCAAAGTGCTAGCTGCCGAGCGTCCAACCGTTTAACCAGCGACAGCAGCAGCAGCGATAGTAATAAGGAAGGATAAGCGTCAGCAACGCCAGCCAGCCAGCCAGCCATTACGACGGTGCGATAATAACGAAACGAAAACGATACGTTGTCGCCGTCGTGGTCGATGTTATTATTTAGCAATTTTGCCTCTACTTCTTTTCGGCCACTGTTACTGTTATGAGCGCCATCAGACAGTGCCATCACCGCGAGCACCGCCTGGCAAACGACCGCGATGGCGGCAGTAGCAACACCAGCAATGAGGGAGAGAATGCCAACAACAACTACAACAAAGGTTTGTTGTTGTTGTTGTTCTACTTCTTTTTGTTGTGATGTTCCTGTTGCTATCGTGGCTGTCGTTGATTATATCGTTCCCAGTGGTAATGACGATGATGATGCCGGCACCGTCACCAATAATAGCGGTCCGTAGCACAGCATGAACCGTTCTAGAAGTAACGCGGCACCAGCAGTAAATAACAGCTAATGGTGTCGCTGGTGGAGTTTGTTGTTGTCGTGACGATCGGCGTTGCCCCTGCAGGCGGGCCGGCCACCCGACTAGTGGTTGCTGACTCTTGGGCTCGCTATGGCCGTGCGACGAGTTGCCGCTTCAGAGATGGTAGCGGTGGCTGTAAAGTCTGCTAGCGCACGGCCATTGCTATTGCCGTTGCTCGGCGGCGAAACGGCACCATCTTCACTAGCAGAATCGCCAACGAACACCACCATCATCATCATCATCATCATCCTCATCATTAACACCACCACCACCGCTGTCATACGCATTATGACCACTTGTACATATTCTATTCTACTATACCTTCTACCATAGCATCCACCAGCAACGACCTACCCTCCCCCCTTACATAATCATCAAACTCATCAACGATAGGCGACAATAATTGTTGTTGATGATGACGGCCACTGTTGATGACTACGATGACCATAACATAACGCACAGTGCAGAAGCAGCCAGCAGCCTATACATGCAGGATCACGCGGACATCAGACGCATATATGTATATAGTCGAGAATACTTTTAACCAGCGCTACTGTCTATGCTGATAACCACAGCTGCTACTGCCGTAGCGTACTCGTTAGTTTCCTTTTGTCATCATCGTTGCCGTTGGCGGCCATGACGGTTTCTCCACCAGCGGGCAGCACTGTTCGCCCGCTGTTGATCCATCGTTTTAGCCGTTGATGCAATTTTCTTAGTTGATTCGCTGCATTGACAAGCACGAAGTACTAGTAGAGACGAGCTGTCAGCGCGATCGCGCTGCTCATAAAAGGCTAATGGCGCTCTTCCGGATGATAGCGGCAACGCCGACGAACGGTAGTGATTATTGTTGTTGTTATTACGACGACAGGGAAGATCAATGCGGCAACGTTGTTGGTTATAATGGCCGCCATGTCAAAAGTTGAGCTGCACCGATGACAGTCGGAAAGGACAATATACAAATAGCTTGGAAGCAATAATAAAGAATTCTACTTGCTACTGCCCCCCTGATGTTGATCGTCGGAGTCGTCCGCTATGGCGACGCCCACCGTCGTCTATGGCTCTTTCATCTAACGGCGTGTAATTACGGGGTAAAACGGCAGAATAATGATAACGAGCGAACATTATCGCGTCGGATTGTTGTGTAGCGGTTTAGAGGGTCTAGAATTTTTACTGTGTTGTTGTTATTTTACAGTACAATAAAGTACTTGGGAATAGAGAAATATAGGTAGAAAGAAATTGATTGAATCAACACTTGCTCGCACAAAGTGTGCAGTTGTCGAAACTGTCGGAATTCTTGTCGGAAGATTAAGGGCCGTTCGATTTTCATTTGAATATGAGCATGGGTTGTGGGATCTGTTTTCTCCGTCCACGGTTTATCTCGGTAAACCGCTTCGTACTGGAGTTTAGCAACTTTTAGCCTCGAATTTGTGGTCGCGATGCCCATGCGATGCATGACGGTTACTGCTACCGAGAAGAAGCTAAACGGTCCATCATGTTCTGCTCTGTAGCGTCGATCGAACACGTACCTATTCCGTAGGTGTTTAGTACTATTTGACCTTGTATTGTTGGATCATACTGCGACACGAACGCCAAACTCGTTCGTGTATAAATCGACCATTAGTTCTATCTTCGTTGTTCGCTCTAATCGGCTTAATCAATCGACAATAACTAGAGATACGCACCATTTAGTATTATCAGAATGTCTCTGCGAAGTTTTACTACTTTATATGTCGTCTAACAATAGCAGTCTTCTTTGACACGTAGAAACAGAGCAGGCTGTGAGACTGTTTTCGTCCATTCCTGTACCATGTGAGACAGGACATTGACAGGACGTTTTGTAGATCCTAATAGCATTTGGAAATGGGAATGTCTGTAAACAAAAAAAGGTTATGATGAATGTCGATATGTTTCTCGTGATAATGAATCTCGAATCTGTTTAACTGTGCAATTTTATATGAACGTAAAATACTCAAAAAGTTAGTTTTTTTTTTAATCTTATTTCCAATTATATATTGAATAGCCGCCTGATGTTTTTAAAATTCGTTTTTGGCAGAGTCTTGAACTGAAAGCTTTCAGTAGAACTGTTGCCAATGAAAATGTTTTTCTCGTTTGTGAAAATTGCTTGTCTTGCAGGTGCATACAGGCGAACGGCCCTTCCAATGTTCATTTTGTCCAAAGAGGTTTTCAACATCGACTAATTTGAGACAACACCTGCGGACACATCAAAACCACTTAATGTAAGAGCTTTTTTTGTGCTTTTATTGTTGCTTGTCGTTTGTGATTTCTAAGGCAGTCCCTACTGGACAAAGTAATCGACTAAAGATAATTCTACTCCTACGTGCTCCCAGCTATGAAATGATCGATTTGTCACATCTCTCGCACTTTTACCCATCGATCTGTGTTTTGTTTTATTCGTATAGAAAATTGGAACCGTCAGGCGCATCGGGCGCCGGATCGGGTGCTGATTCTACAGCTGCTGCTGCTGCGGTGGCAGCTGCAGCTGCTAACGGTGGTGCGAACGGCGGGCCCGGAGTGCCTCAGGTACCCGTTAGTTTGGCTTCGCTGCCCAACCATCCGCCCCCACCAACGTCTGTTGCACCTGCACTTGCAGCGAGCAATCCTTTGGCGGCCATGCCTCAGCACCATTTTCTGCTCGGGCGACTGCCGCCCGAATTAAGCAGCTTTGTGTACGGCAAGGCTGGTGGAGGCGGACCCGGCGGCCATTTCGGAACCGGGGTCCCTGGAGGCCATCCACTGAGCACCGTTGGGGGTCTGCCACCTCCGGCTCATGCTCATCAGCCTCCGCCGCCCCCGCCCCACCAACAACAGCAACAACAGCAACAGCAGCAGCAACAACAGCAACAGCAGCAGCAGCAGCAGCAGCAACAACAACAACAACAACAGCAGCAGCAGCAGCAGCAGCAAGAAAATCTCGGTAGATAGGGCTGGTCCCTCAATCAAGGCGAGATCATATCACCGCACCGTCAGTTGCTACTGTGTAATTCGGCGCCTCTCTCTGACACACGACTTCAGAAACTTCAGCGGCTTCAACACTTCCAATCGTGTCAGCGGAGACCGAAGACGGCGAACCAGAAACAGAAGTAGAGACGAACGTGGAAACGAGTGCAGAATGTAGAATAGCAATTGGCGTTGGACTGTCGCATTTGATGACTTCATCCATCCCACTTCGTAGATACATCACTGCTGTAAAAGGATCGATGATGTCGTCGTCAAATGGGAAGATTACATATATACATAAACACGATAGAAGTTAACACACAATAAACCCCTTCTGTTTGGGCAATGCTAACGGAGAGGCGATAACTGGAGAAATGGTTGTTTCCAACGACTGTGCTTTGTGGGCAGGCACTGAGCAAATTTATTATTAGAGTGAATCGCATGACAGAACATAAACCTATTGAATACAAACGGTTGAGGTCACTGCGGACATATGAACAACTTCAGGGAAGCCGGCGAACATTAATCTACAAATAACAATATGCAAAAAAAGGCAGCGGATAGAATGCGCTTAGCGGGAAGGTCGAGCAAGGCCCAGCACGGACAAAGAGATGATTCGATCAGAACAAAAGTAGGTTTGATGATATGCTCTATTGACGTATCGTCCTAGCGCCCTGAAATTCATAATCTTATATCGTAACAAGCCCTGAGGCTATTGTCAAATTTGATGTTGCGTTTCGAAATTATTTCGCCTCGTCACTTCTTGGTCGCCCGTTGCATGGTAAATGTTTTGGCTAGGGTAATCCCGGTAGCTTAATTTAGTTTACAAGCAGTTTGTAAAATGGCGGTTGTCAATTTAGAGCGTAGAAGCACTCGCTGAGGTTATTCAAAACATCTATTTTATTGTGGTCTGTCTTTAACAGGTTGTAGAGAGTGCCTCTCGTCGGCTTGTGAACGTGAAAGCGGCATCCGTGCAATCCTTGATCAATGACAGGATCATCTAATTGTGTACATTGTAAATATGTTGCTATATAAAAACAACCTCGAGTTACTATGAATAACAAATAGTATTAAAATAATGTGAACTCACGGTTCTAAGGAAGATGTAGAGTCGAGCGAAGATGTGGGATACTTTCATGCTCGAAAAGTGGCGTTGATAAATAAACCAGAAAATGTACAAGAAATTCGCCATTTTTATCCTTCTATTAGTTGTTCAGCTCATAGAGTCGCAGTCGTAACGAAGATGTATGGGCTAATAGCAGCCAACGTTAGGTCTCGTTTTGTTTGTTCAATGGGTCATACTTTCGAATAATAGAAGATGTCTTTTGGGTGCTGACTGACCCCATGTAGAGTTCACGCTGTTCCGTAGATGCTGGTCTTATAAAATGAATGAAAACGCTTTACTCTAGGACATTTCTAGCAGTTCGGGCAAGCAGGAAGCCCACTGGAACGATGGGTCTGTTACTATACTTCGGGAAAGTGTAGCTCAGATTTGAAATGCGTAACTTGTCCAGTTATGGGTTTGACAATTTGGTAAGCACTAAGTAGGCATTTGCATGCGAAGGGTGAGGACATCTTGGAAATGTAGTGAATTTATAGGTCATCAAGGAAGTCGCATTAACCGTCAAAAGCTAGTTACTAGACTTGGACTTGGTGTTTGTGGAATTAAGCGTCAAAACAGGATTGGTTCAAAAAGGTTCGCATTAACACATCATGCTGTCGCAAGTTCAGCTCATACACATACATCGATAAAGTGCGTTTTTTTTTTTTGTATCTAGAACACATTCGTCTTTTTGGTGGAGATCGTCGACTTCATCGGAGAAACAAGGTTAAAAAACATTCTTTGCTTATTACAAAACCTATTGAAGTATCTATACAAGGCAACGATTGCTGGCTAAATGATAGCTTGAAAATGACAATCGGCGTTATGGTTTTGCCCGTTATGGCTGAGAACTCGATACGCTTCATGAGGACAGGAAGGCCGCGACGGCGGAGGACCGGCATGGAGGCGAAGCACACACAGAAAGAGTAGAATCATCCTGCAAATGATTAAGAATCAAATGGATATAGGATAAGTAAGTTACTACCATTTGAGGAAGCGAATGTGCATGGAACAACACGCAAGGTGACTGATTGTTCATTAGATTGAAAAGTTCTATCAAACCCTCACGGAGCAATTGTCTTATTGGCCCCTCTTAGCTTTATGTTTCGCATTTACTCCAGCGTACCATATGTTTATTTCGACAGGAATACCGTGAGGCAGTCCAAGTAGAAGTAACGCTGTTACAGCTGTGGTGACTCGAGCCATCGATGATGATAATAGACTCCATGATCGACCTGCCAAAAAAGCCGACGCCGCCCCGCTGCAGTGAAGATATCAACAAAGGAAGTTCAAGTTACTTTTCCGATTTTATGGCAAAGATAAAACTATGAAATAATTTCATTATTAATATTTAAAATTACAGTGTGTATTTCAAGTTATTTTTTGCGGTTAGGTACAACCAGCATTTGGGCGACCGTACAATTTCTGTTCCAACAGTGAACTAACCTCATCAAAAACGCTATCCAAAACGACGGTCGTTGAAAGTACGAAGCTTCAAGTATGTAAAAGTAGTCGCCGGCGGCAACACTCATTGATGTTAATATGATAAGGACCGAACAATTGTACGTCAGTTCACGAAGTTTCACGCTGAAATAATACAACAGTGGGTTTTTTTGAATTAAGGATAAGTTTCACTCCCACGATCTACCTGTGGACAGGCGCTATTTCGAATCGTGTCAAATTATCAAGTAGACCATTATATGCCGCCAATAATATATACTGCAGGACCAATGTGACTAAATAAAGAAATAATTAAGGTAAAAATGGCTACAGCTGTCTTTCACATTTCTGCTAATCAGGTCGAAACTACAACTTACTTAACCCGTACGCAGTGGTTGACTGTATTGGCCTCGAGGTATTTGACGGACGCTGAAAAATAATCGTCAATACAATGACAACCGTTTAACTGGATAACTAGTTCCTTTCAACGTATGGTAACTGCGTACGCCTCCAAGTAAAGAAAAGCTGTAGCGGGGCGACGAATCGACAAACAAAGGATAAACCGGCGCGAGGATTAAATCACAATCGAAGAGAACTCAAGGTCAGGTTTTTACTAGTAGAAACTGCTACGTACCGGTCGTTAGTGCTAACAATGAAATTCTTTAGAAAGCTTTTATTAGTCTAAGATAGGAAAACGATTACTTATATATATATATGTTAAATATATATATATATATATATATATAGTTATGAGTATTCCAATGTCAAGCTTACCAAGGGAAAGGACATGCATGGTCATCCAAGATGCACCGGTTGAGTACGAGGTTGGCAAGTGGACAAGTACTGATGAAACAGCGAAAGCGGACAACACAAATACAGAGAGCTGTGACATGCGCCTGGAAGACAGAAGTTCGCGTGACGATACTACCATTATTATCGTGATTGTAATGATTATAAGAAAAAGCGGTAAATTGTTGATGACAGCACGGACGATATGGTGCGTGCGTTCCCTATATAGTGTCATACAGCGCTTACAGACGATTGAAAATGTTATCGCAATAAGGTTGTAGAAGTGACTTAGCACATAGAACACGCAAAAAGAAGGCGCCATATAGAACTCTTCTAATCAACAATATCAGATGTTAGTTAAAATGTATGGAACGACTTGCTGTCATCACAACAATATGACTCGAACGGAAGTAAGAGTAAATTAATATAAGACGAACTTTGTCTATATAACAAACTAAATTTTATATGAGAAAAGAGCGCTTTTTTGTAATAAGACTGAAGCTAAATGTGTTTGGACACATACAAACCTTTGTCCGGCTTTGTGTTCGATGTTCTGTACCGCATCTAGACCCCAGTTAATAAGGGACGCTGCAGTTTGTAAAGCCATGAAAATTGGGATAGGCTGAAACGGAACAAATAGGCAAAATTTTTTGACAGGCTGTAGATAACGTATGTTCACACACATACGACAACTATAAGGTAAGAAGTTACGTGTATGCAGTTGACGCAGTAAATGGAATTATTCACGCTTTTATTTCCGTCTTAGTCTGAAACTTAAATAATTCAGAGAGCAATAATTACCTTTTCTATTAACATATATTATTTGAT
This sequence comes from Varroa destructor, assembly GCF_002443255.2. NCBI lineage: Eukaryota > Metazoa > Arthropoda > Arachnida > Mesostigmata > Varroidae > Varroa > Varroa destructor. The sequence goes on from NW_019211460.1 coordinate 22,399,306, forward strand.
ATTATGTTTTATGGAATTTTATTTTCTTAGTTTAGTGTTTACGTAGTATCTTTTACGCTTGACATCGCACCCAGATGAGCATGATGAGATGATCATGCGATCCAAACTGATACCCTCAGTATCTGGCCGTTTTGTGTTCTAAGATCTCAAGCTCTGTGTGGAGCAGTGCTTAACTGCAGTGTCAAACGTAGAAACCTAAAGCGCTTATAAGCATATATTACTATGAACATGCCTTATCATTAATAACATAAATGGAATGACCGTCAGATCGGATTGTTTCGTACACACCAGTTCTGCAAGCGCTTTTGACCCAGCGTACGAATGAAGGGTCACAAGAGGTAGAAGAGGCAGCGCTCCCCAAAGCAATGCTCCGGTGCATCGCGGATGTCGTCGAGAGCGAAGAGCAAGCCGTGATAAGGCCAGTGAACCGCAGAGAGCCTGCCAGCTGATGAAGAACCTGCATTAAATGATCGATTGATCCCTTACGACAAAAGGTCCTAGTGCTGCCCATATGAACTAAGATCCTACGTAGGTAGCATCCCTTCGCTCCGACAAATAAGTACGCGTTGACAATATTTGTCGAGAAGTATTATTAAGGGCTATATAAAAAAAAAAAAAAAAGATAAAGATAACCGGACATTTCGTCTTGAAGGTGTTTTATTGAAAGGCGTTTTCGAGCACATGCAAACCAAAATTATAACCCATAAACGAAGTTTGTCTGGTGCATCTCATATCTCAACAGATCTGCCAACATTGTATAGGCCTGATGCGTAAGTACCGAACAGATAGCGCCGCAGGATTCTCTAGTTTATTTAAAAAATACATCCATGCCGTTCGTGTCATTACTGAGGTATAAGTGGTGTTGTTGATATTCGCTTCTAGTGTACGTTAACCTCACAGTACTTTGACTCACCTCAGAAATACTGCGGGGTAAATAAAACCCTCGTTTGTGAGAACCAACTGAAACATAAAAAAAAATACATCTCGTTAAATGGTCACAATCAAGAACGCATTGCTTTGCTGAAGCATATCTTAATTTCCATTCACCGAGAATATTCCCACAACTGTTTTTCAGATTTGGAACGTCAAATGAAGAGCTCTGGTTTGTTTACATCGAAACATTAGAGACAAACTCCTCTTATCACAATGTTGTGCGAGCTCAATATGATCACGGGATCGATAAGTGAACGTGGAAATCAGAAAGAAACTAAAAATTCGGTCTATAATAGTAAAAAAAAAACTGTACCTTGTGCACCCATGTTAATAACTATACGATATTTCAAGGCTTTTATAGCGACTTGAGTTAATAATCCATTATATAACTAGACTTGTTGCGATACAATCCAACTGAAAATCATTTGCTTCACAAATGATGATTTGCCCTTATATAACCTAAGTTAGTTTATTACATATAGAATATATATATATTTATTAAATTCTTAAGGGAACGAGCCACTTCTTGATTTCAAACAGCTTCTTCCGATTTAAAAATAGCGTTTCAATTCTGGGTGCCGCGCAGTAGCTAAAATTAAGTTTACTTCGTGCAGAAGTCTTGCATCATATCGTGACCATTGGTATCGGCGCGAATGATTTCGCAAGCATGCTGCGCGTGCTAGCTTTTCCGAAGCTGCTTAATACTGATAACGGCGTAACGTACAACTTGCGATCAAGTTAGGTCGTACAGAAACAATCATGCACTTAGGACATTTACCGATTTTTACTGTGTTGACGAACTGTATAAAATTTCAAACCAACGATGTGTAGGCTTTTTCAGCAGCGCGTTGCCCCCTCTTGCTCCCTTGGAATTCCTCGATGCTGACATAATAAAAAAAAGAACCCGTCAAACCAACGGCTGTTCGCGGCGGACAAGCACGGTTATTCTCATCGGTCGCTGGTTTGATGTCGGCGGTAAACCGTTATTATCAAAGATATTTAGCCCAGAATCGTTTGTCAGCGCTGTCTATAGTAGGGCTGATCAAGGCCTTCCAGTACTCCCATCCACTGGGAATGACTGGGGCCGAATCTGCTTAAAATCCTGTTGGCTTGATCTATTCGACTGGCCGCGCCATGCGGTGCAGGCAAGAACTTCGGCCGAATTGTTTGCCTTGGTATTGAGTCCGCTGATACTTCTATTATATGCCATGCGACGCGGGTTGTCGCTACGTGGGTTCGTTTGATTGTGATTCAGATTCGCTTTGTGGACGTCCAGCTATAGTGTTACCATTGTTTGAGACACGTGGCTCTAGTCATTGCGTCAGGCGTCGATCGCCCTCTGCGACAATTGATGATTACGATCTGATGAAAGGCTTGCTTTTACAGGTTCAAAAGACAGAACTGTGATCGACATGTTGCTGATGACTAGAGACAATGTGACCAGTAGGTGAAAAGATTGTGATTAGTGAAATTTTTTTGGGTTCTTCTTTATTAGGATAATTATTACATTATTATTATTATTATTATTATGCTAGCTAAATGGTATGGTGAATTCTGATTTGCATAGTAGTGCACATAACAGATGGAAATTTCCGTGTTATAAGACAGTCCTATTTAAATTACAATTGTTAAATAGAACATAATATATTAGAGGCAACAGTTTATATTTGGGTTATTACGATCCGAATTCTGTTCGGAATCCGCCAGTTCAGAAATAATGAAGTAATCTGAGGTTCATATAGTCCGAAATGCTCGTAGCGCAGTAGTTCCTATTATAGGTATAAGATGGTTGACAAATTATTGGTCAGTTATTTCGTTGTCTATCGTATGACTATATCGTAACTATCGTATGGCTGGTCTAAATTTTTGTCTTTTTTTGTTTGCCAAGCTGACATCAAACCGGTTTGGTAAAACTTCTGATTTTAATAAATGACAAACAGCTCTAAAAAAAACAAATCAATCAAACGATATGCTTTATTAATCGTTCATTTTCGTATCGATAGTTAACCCCTCGTTTGTGCTAAAAGTGTGCAATAGAATGAGTCGTTTGGACACAAAAAAGTAGTATTGTCCATAGTGCCTTTTTTACCTTTGTAAATCTACAAGGCCCGAAAGATTCTGGCTTTTGCCCTATACACCTACGCTGGATTTGTTCAACAAATTTTGACACCATAATTACGCAGTAACAGAACAAACATCTTCAACATAGCTATCGTTTCAATATCCCCCATTATATATAGTAGGTTAAAGGAAACCAATATTGGCGTACGCGTACTTCTGGCTACCAACTGCAACAAACGCCACGATAGATTCCTTGCCTATTTCTGGGACACTCACACTCTCCAAAATGAACAACTATGCATTCGTTTCCGCAAAATCAGACGCGCACATATTTTGTGCCGGCACAATCTGAAAGGACGGTTCTGCTACGAACTACTCAATTAGGCCTACGTCGATGCGGCGTACTGGATGCTGGAGGATCAGCGACGCTCTGCTTACGCGTCTGAGGGCCCGATTTGCTGCGCGTCATCGGTTCAGAACAACTGTGATTGTGTATATGAGATGTGCACATATTCCAGAGCCAGATGAATGCCTCTCTCGTTATCGGAATCGGTCGATTACGTTATAGCTATAAATTGTCGATAATTCAATGTTTATAGGCTCAGACATTGTGCAAATTTTGATTGGCAAAAACAAACTCTGTTATAACCCAGCATCGTGCAAGCGATAGTTATTATTTCAACTGTTTCTCCTTTATGTGTTTACATGTTCAGTTAAAATTTGACACGGTAGGAGCTAGAACTTATTAACTGACCAAACTATTTTCTTTATATAACTAATGTGGTATCTTTTGTACTGATTCGATATAAATTGTAATAATAACTTATTTATGATCTACATGGATTTTTATTTCATTTACAAGGATTCTATGTTCTTTTGCCAGCATACGATTTCGATTCCAGACAAATATTCATACTACTCCCAATTGGCCATTCTATTCAGGTGTCGTTATCGGCAGGAGTGAGATGCTTTGTAGTCTTATCAGCATCACGTATCTCGGTCTGTAACCTACCTTGATGATCCGTAAATCCCTTGGATTAGGTCTCTAATGCAAATAGGTTAGATTTGCATAGCAGTGAACATTAGCTACACCTACATCTTGACGTATCAACATGCCTCGATATGTTCAGAACATAATCATACCTTATTCGCAATAGTCTGTACCGCAGAGAATCCGAGTAATGTTGCTAGCGATGGCAGATCCATCTTAGCTAATTTAGACAATCCGTGAAACACGCATCAATGAATCTTACGCAATTTATCAACTACCTTGTTTACACACGAGGTCCGACAAACCGAGCGCGCTCATGTTAAAGCAGAATTATGTAGATGCGTTCAACCGCTGTAGTTCTCCATTACCGTACCACAACATCGTTCGTTCACCACACGCTTAGCGCGTCTACTTCAGATCCCGATGTCTACTAATGCAATTTGCTAAATACGAAAGCTAGTCCCCGAGACGTCCGGATAAGGCACACACTGCGGTCTGTTTGCGGTCACACTGATAGGGTTTTTTCTATCAGGTAACGACTGCCACCTTTGCCCTAGCTCTATGTATAACAATAAATCACAGTAAATTATTTATTCAAACTACAATTCAAAACGCATGAAAGCAAGATTCACCAATATGTGTGTTTCTAAGGTCTGAACTTCGAGGCCTGCACCGAACCGACATAAGGAACAGCTGCACGCAGCTAGCCACATTTCACGCCCTATACTGAGAAGGCGAAACTTGGTGCAACCAGATCACGCGGGGCCTGCAGAAAACTTACGCTGGCCATTTACAAGTGGCGACGGTCGCCCTGGTTGATTCAAGTCGAGACAGACTGTTCTTGTGGCCGGTGACGTCCCGCGCACGGCGCGCTGCTTTGTATCTCGATAACGGTGCGTGAGGGTCGCAGTAGCGAGTCGCCGAAGATGAACTGCGTATCCGCGTGCCCTTGCACAGTCGCCACTTGGTCGCGATAATAGAAATAGGCGAAAAACTTGCAGCGTGCGAAGAGTTAGGCTTAATTCAAATCTTACAATCAAGTGTTACTTTAGAGTATTTTATAGGGAGAAATGAATTGTCAAGCTCGATCGCGCAGACTTGAATGTGACGGTCCCAGCTAGCGATTTTGATGACGACTGTTGGGCTAGTTGTGATGGGTTTAAATTTTATGCGATCTAATGTTATCAAACTCTAAGCTGAAGCCGATGTATGAAAACATAAATCCGGAGCAAAAAAAGGTGCTCTTTCGCGTGACCACGTATAAAAAAATAGAGGTCTTCTAGCAGAGCGGTTACCTCCTTTCTATAAACTTCTACTCTATGACTAAGGCCCGCATCGACTTTTACATACATTTACACATTTTTCGTTACATGAGGGAACGAAAACTGAGATTATTTCTAAACGATCTTTAGCCTTCTAAGCGACGTCTACATTAACTCGAAATTGCTATAATGCTACACGATACCGTTTTGAAATAATGACGCACAGTATGTTGGCATTAACTAAACATACACTGAATACGATAAGTTGCTCACTAGAGTTACAAGCACAAAACATCAATACACATCTGTCTCATAGCATTTAAAGCGTTTCGACAAAGACTATGTTAGCTTTCGTGCGTGTCGTGAAACTCATGTCTCTACTAAACTGTTAGCAAGTAGGCTTCAAGATTATTCGAGAAACGAGGAAAAAAGCTCATAGTGAAAACAACCTACCGTACAACGGTATATAATTTCACAATACGTTTTAGATGTGCGGTATCAATCGATTTATTTATTTACTTGCTACCTTTCCTATATATCGTTGCTAGGCAAGGTAACTGTGACAATATTTGTATGCAATTACAGTATTGGTAGATCGATAATCTATCTATATTCACGTGGGCAAATTTCGGGGGTTTCTGCGCGTTATTGGAAACAGTTTAAAGGATATTGGACGCGTCTCGCTTCTTCTGCACGAAAAATACTGCCTTTCATTTATGAAGCTTACGCGCTTTGATGATTAGGATTAGACCGCGAGTTAGAATATAGGCCCTTGAATATGTACTAAATGACAGTAGTTCAACTATAATGCCCATATTTGGGCAATTAATACGGATAGGAAATAGTATATATCCGATAGAAAAAAATAAAACATTGTGAGACACTGGGCATCTGAATACAACGGCATTGATAGGTGCTGACCAAAAAAATATGGCGTAAACAGAATCAATAAGCCTTTATTATGGCAGGTTGTTTGTTCAAATTTCAGAACTAAATTTTACGAATTTTTTTCATAAAATGTCTATAGATAATGCTAACGCCCCATATCACGCTTTTTATTTTTTGTGCAGCTTGGTTTTGTATTAATACCGCTACTATCACCAATGTAGTCATTTATCTCGTTGAAATACACGCGACAGCTCATTCGTAAGTAGACCCCCAATGAGGATGCATAACCGTCTTGTACAGCTCTGCAGATGCTGAAAGAACTCTGACCGAAAATTTTTTGAGGTAAAATTACCTCACGATTGCTTGGCCACTATGCGCAACAAATTTGTAGTGTGAGACTTTCTTATACAGTACCACAATGTTAGCGTCAATGGCGAAATAGTGCGAACCCTCCGACAACTATATTGTCTCACTCTTACCGTCGGTCAACGACGACTTACGCAGCTTTCTTTCGAATCTTTGAATTTCTGCATGTTTTTACCAAGGTCGCCTGAAACTTGGTCAGGATAGTCAGATGACCAGGCGCGGGAAACAATCATTTACTGCGCTTTCGTATTCGTTGAGTTTTGTCTTTGACATCGCACCAAGTCCTGCTCGTCCAAAACAATAATCACCGAACCATTTTTAGTTTGATGGCCATGATCCGCTTAAGTTATTGTAGCTTAGTGTACCCTAAATGGTCTGGCTTGTAACGTTTCAGATATGTGTTTTTGATGCACTATTACTGACTCATATAGGACAAAACGTTTGGCCCTAGATGACAAGTCACGCGTATTGCAGGAACGCTGACAATCTACAAAACCTCAATGTATTTATAGTACCTTTTCATTCCTAACATAGAGGTCGTTGAGGTAAGAATTTTGACACGAAAACCAATTATGGTAGCTCTCTCATTTGATCGAACATCGCCACTTTGACAAAAGGGTATCTTACTGAAGAAACGCCTGTTGATTGACAGACAGCCTTTGAAAGCAGTCACGTGATGCTAGATATCTCAATCTGTAGTGGCTATTTTCTGAATTTCCAAAGACGGACGACGCCCCACAAAGTAACTGAGTTACATTATAGTGCTGAAATAACAAACAAACAAACAAACATTTACTTGATGCTATCTCCGTTCAACGCGCAAAGTTAAAGATCGTATTTTATGAGAACTTACTTCAACATATGAAACCAATCTCAAGTAAGCATAAAACGAATCACAGAGGTGAAACATCTGGCGAGGTAGCGCCTTCGACCCATTCCGATCATCACCTCAAAGGCATCGATCTTCATTATGGTTGACTCTGCGCAAACACAAAAGGTGGGCACCTTATATAAGGGTAAAGTGATTCTAACATCCTTTTGCGAACTCTCAGCCCAACAGACCGGTGTAGATCTATAATATTTCGTCAGGCAATTGCATGAGGCAGTTGTTGTTATCCGAAACAGTTTGAGATAGGAAGATACACAGACGAATTGGCAATCATAGGGTCTTGAGGTACTGACTGCTATGCGAAGCATTAACTATTTTTTCTTTAAAGTCATTAATATAAACGCGTTGTTAGCGTTGTTAGCCAGCTGAAGAATGACGAAATCGTTTTGCTAGAATCAGAAAGGTCATAGAAAAGCCTAAGTTATTGGCAAGTATCTTGGCAATTGCTAAACAAAAATATCGAACCGCTTGACCTGTGGGCACGAGTGTGTTAGATCTGAAGTCGCTTATTTTCAACATAGCTTGTACGAATCCGAATAGCGTTGACAATGAAGCTGGCTGAAGTGCCGCACAGTCATGCGTTAATTTTATGCATTGCCAATAAAACCCGAACTACTCTACCCTTTAGAATTCGTATTAATGGTATTAATCGTCAAAATAAAGAACAACAAAACTGGCCAACTTTATTGTGAAATGCTATTTGTTAACAATAGTAGCGTGAAGCCAAACATGATGACCAACAGAGATTCCGTTTTCTCATTATGTGAATATGTCCAAATTCAATAGAGTCTAGGGTCAAAGAATGCCTCAAGAAGATGCCGTACTTCTCGATCAATGTCTGTAAAGTTAACACAAATACAGGAGAAGCAATAACAAGTTTCAAACAGACTCCAGTTCGCAACGTAGCTGAACCATTTAGGTTGTGCTTCTATCAAAGACAATCGCGCGTCACGTTCTTGCATGTATTCCGTCTCTTTCATCCGCTTAAACATTCAACTCGGTGACCATAATGTTTTTGTTATCGTGTATTATCATTGTTACCAAAAATTCGATCAGATGGAACTGTTCACGGTCTTCGGCGTAATGTTAGCGTAGAATCCGGCATATCTTGGACATCAATAAAAAAATTCCATGGGCTGACTAATACCAACGTTGAGACATTGGATGCCGTTCGGATGAAGCCCACAAGTGAGGGTATGTATTTACACAGTGAAAGTTTGGCTAAATTGGGGCTCCAGGTCCAATAACATCGCATGCAACAAAACACGATGTTGGTCTTTCTCAGGGGGGTAAGGCACGATCTTATTAAATTAGTTCAATGAGCTAGATCTTATCATTCTCTTTTTTATTGGTTCATGCGTTGGTGATAAGAAATTGATGACGAAATGGCGATTCCTCATTGAGCCTGATTAGGTTTACGTTTCCTGGAACATTACAGCAGAGAGATTGGGGAAATGACAATGATATTAATTGGGACCGACTGTTAGCTGGCGTAAAACACATATAGGATACGAATAATGGTAAGACTAGATTTGTCAGTAAAACTATCAGTGATCACGGATGTTAAACAGTATTTAGCATTTGCATATTTATCAATAGGTTGTAAAGATAACCAGAGGGGTTGGCAGAGGTTTTATTGTGCCTCAATTGAACTTGATACCGATCCGACGCCTCATACGTCAAGTGTTTTCTTATTGCCTCACATGACATTACTAGCCGTTCCGATACTATAGCTAAGTTGTTTGACATTGATAACTGGCGGTCCAAATGTACTGATTTCGGCTTTCATCTCTGAGCCTGTATCACGATCGTCAGAGTGAGAAGCCCCCAAATTAGCTGAAGGTAAATGTGGAACAATGAACGCAGTAGGCGAATCATGTTGAGAACGTATCATACTGGACTGGTACCTTCTGCGTTGAGGGGTGGCCTGTGTCGAGTGTTCTAATAGGGGGGTTTCGGTGGCAGTAGGCGGAGTTGGCGGGGTTGTAGGCGCGACAGCCGCTGGTGGAGCTGAAAGCATTGATGACTAACGTAATCTGAGTATTTTGCAATGAAGATTAAGGTAAGCTATATTTTAAGCCTCTTTCAGAGATAGATCTACATATGTAAAGGGTAATTTTTCTACAACTTATTTTAATTCTTAGAAAATAATGTTTCATAGGTAAGACTTCGGATGTACCCTTTACATTATTAAGTGTCATAGTATAAAGAAGGGTTAAAAAAGCTCGACCATTTTTATCAGGCAGTTGAGTAAAACCATTATGACTTATATATTATAATCGTTCTCTTGGCTCACTAAGAAATAAAGCTACTTAGGTGTAAACTGGTAGCAAAATTTAGCGGTCAGTAGACGCACGTCTCAAATATCGAGTCTAATTACAGAAGAAAACCCACTCGATCTTTTCGCTTCCTCTCATTCGACTACACTATATTAGAATATATTTATAGAAAACATTCTGTGAGAAACATTTCAATTTTTCGAATTTTCTTACCAGGTTGGTTCGGCTGAACCGGCGCTGCTGCGGGTGTCCGTTTAGCTCCTCCCTTGACCTCATCTTCGGACAAAATCTTGAATCCCTCTCGTCCAGCTTCATAATGAACAGTTATTTGTTTACCTCTAGGATCAACGTAGCCGTAAGATCCTCGGACAGTTCCATCGGCGTCGCGAGTCTCCGTTCGGAATGACTCATCGCCATTTGAACCTTTACCAGTCTCATAACCAAATTTGTAGTCACCCTCTAGCTTTTCACCGATGCTTACGTAATGAACGGACGCAGGTGGATGTACAACGACAGGTTTTTTCGGGGTGTTCGAAGAATTTGCAGTATTTGAGGAAGGGAGAGCATTCTCGGCAGCGTTATACGATAGCTGTGCAGTATTGATGTACGGAACCGGGCGGGAGGTGGTCACTGGCGTCGGCGCCTGGTAGGCTGGTTCACGTGAAGGATTGTATTGGGGAACGGGTGGTTGATACGCAGGTTGTTGGTAGTTAAGCGGAGCGGGCGCCGGGGCGTGATAAGCAGGAGTGGCTGGTGTCTTGGGGTACGACTGTTGCACTTGATTGCTAAACTCGTTCAATGGGGAAGCGGGAGTCTAGAATGATTGGAGCGGATTAGGACAATGCTATTGCCATGCGATTATAATTTTGAAAGCTAGCTAAACGTGAGATGCTGCTCTACTTCTCGACTAATTGATCAGAAGTTCTTGTCCCTTATCAGAATACGACAGGAGCGCAATTATGTAAATCACAAACATGTTCAATAGTAATAATAATGATAAGGGTAACCTACTATTCATATAATTGCCTGTGTGTAGTAAAAGTAAACTGTGATTATAGTAAAATTAAATTTCGTATATAAAAAGTCTGTCTGAAAATTCAGCGGCATATACGGACCTGGTAGGCGTTTTGCTGGAGAGCTTGTGGAACCTGTGGGTAGCTGAGGGACTGACTTTGGGGCTGCTGATAGTTATAGTTTGTAGGTGATGAATACTGGTTCGAGAAAAGCCCAGACGAAGGTGAGCTCAGTTGATTGTTCACGAACGGGTAACTGCAATGCGTAAAGTTATGTGGGACGATAAAATAGTAGGTGTTCGTTTTCAAAGTAATTCGAGAAATTTTAGCATTGACGAACGTCCACCATGACATGTGGTTATTGTGCCCTTTTAGAGGTCTGTTGGAAAAACCCAAGTAAATTCAGCGAGACCCATGCCCCATATTGATTCCGACGAATTATTCAAACATAAAAAACAGCGATCGCTGAAGGCGTTGACAAACAAATTGATTGGTAATAATATGACATTGGGTTTTTAGAAATCATAATCATAATCATACATTTGTGCTAACGTACACAATGGCGTTAATGTACTCGAATAGCTATACATCATTTCGTTTGGTATTGAACAGTTATGAAATTTCGTGTAAATGCTCCCTTAAAAGTTCCTCTCATAAGTTTTGCGAACATTGTAGACGTCATATATATATATATATACATATATAAATAACATATACCGTATGATAAGTGCGATTAAACTTATTTGAGGCAAAAGTTTTCGCAGGATTGATTCGTTTAGCCGAACACAGCATTTTTAATTAATACCCGACTTTATCCCGATTTGACTGATTAAAGACCCTCAGTACCGCGTTACCAGCAACTCGACTTCCCGAGCATATGTATTAAGAGCGATCATACTTTTTACGTGTTTACGTATTTGGATGGTGATGTTGATTAATGAAAAACATCCTTTTATCATTGTTCTGAAACAAGATCATTCTATTTAGTGAATCTGTCAGATAAGCGTGTTTATTGTCCTTTTCCTTCCAGCTCGCGGCGATTACCTCCTCAGAAAAAAGCTCAGCCACCCTGTGATCTCTGGGCGAAACTGTTAGTCGGATCTTGATTTAATAATTTATCTAAATGGCAAGCGGGCGAGCAGTGGAGTAAAGGCGTGATAGCCATAAGAAATGGGAAAGCCGACGCAAACATCCGGCAATCCGGTGACGACGAATTACACCGAATAGCGAACTATACAGTTATCGATAAGCGCCCACATGTACAGGCCTTGTGGCAGACCATTTCGAAATAACTAATTTCATTTGGCGTAGCGGCGCTAAGAAACATGATCGTTTTTGCGGGCAACCCCACGTCGCGCGATTATGTTTTTATACAACGGTTACGTTTCTGATATCGTTAACTTACAATCATTCTTTTAGTTTTAATCGACCAACGTGTTTCTCTTCTAATTCACATTACCATAAAAGAAAGTAGATCTATTACGCAATTGTACGTCTCCGAGTTATTCCCGGTTTTTTTTTTTTACCTCAACGTTATTCCTTATTTATTCTGATGTAAAACACAAAAGCGTGTATAATTTCCACCGTCTCTGCAGCCTCACCATACAATTAGTGGTGCTACCTTTGTCGACTGCCATTTGCATAACCATCTAACGTTAAATCTGAGCAGTCAAGCGAACGCTCAAAATTGCAAGATCTCTTCAATAATGCCGATCAAGTCAATATTCGAGGATGGATCGATTTTGTTGGGGTGTCGAATACTTGTGTGGTCGCCTGCTCTGTTCGAAGTTGTTGCTATTAGATAAGCAATGACTGATTTTTGCTTTTAACAGATTGAAAGGCTAAAGAAAGCGTGGGCCAATTTTACTGGCTCTACCTGCCAGAGCCTCTGTCTTCCTGGGGTCAACAACTTTATCTAGCGGCATCTGTATCCTATGCTCCTCATCGTTTTCTTTCTGCAACACGATCCTCAATCAGGGAACCCTGTTTGACCGCTGGTTTCACTCTGATTTTTCGCTGTTTCTGTGGTGCTTTTACTGACTCACAGTAGATCGGTGTTGTGACCCGTGTGAATCCCGTGGTCGCGCGCGTTCATCTACTGTACGTCGATCGACGCAACGTTCTGCCCTATCCAGCCGTTTCTGTTTATATTGACCTTGTAGCGGATAAAACACACGGATGTTGCTATTCATTGTAGCAAAAAGTATTACTTTAGCTATGCTGTTGCTACTGCGGCTGTTAGATGCACGCACTATGCCCTTCAACTAGCCGAATTGTCCGAAACCCCCACTGTAGAAACTGCCACCGAAACAACCAACAAAGCAGCGCCTCCCCACGGTGCTTCCCGACAGACAGACAGACAGACAGACAGACAGACGCAAACATACGTAATTTGCGTGTTCTCACAGATACGCAGTAACAATTAGCTATGACTGCTCACCAGAGCAAAGATAATAATAGACAACACCCATCTCAAAAGAGCAGTAACTTTGCTGAACAAAATGACATTTTAGAACAATAGCATCTTCGCCGCAACCAGGGGCCCCCATGGAGAAGTAAGTTCCACTTTCCCAGCCACCTGCTTAAGATTAAAAGCGGAAATTTAGTAGCCATTAAGAATGCTGACACGGAGATAGAAGGCAGTACAGGGATAAGATGGGGACCAATCGACAAATTTCTATACAAACACTCACAGCTTCACCGCTTCTAACTAATCGCTACTACAACCAATGATTCATAAAAAGTGTCGCCCAGATAAAAATACCTGACCGCAATTTAACCCGCGAGATTAACGTCTTGACCAAATCTTTTTCTAAGCGAGACACATTTCGATGATGGACTATGTTCTCTGTGTAGAGAATGTGACGATCAAGACGACTGTTCACCGTGTCACTTTGCCCTAGAACAAAAGAGCATTTAACCCGTCTATGTGTAATCTTAAATTATAAGAAAAGCAGATATTATTATAATTGCTAACACGATGAACAAGGACGACATAAAAATGGGTTATGTGAGCGGGCACCATGGTCACTGTACGCTACGCAATAAAAATAGGAATAATTGCATTCATAGAAAATGCTGTCAAAACCGGCAGTGAGCTTCGCCGGACTAAGAACGATAAAAAATTTCCAACAGGTACACATTGCACGAAGATCAAATGATAAATTTATAACATTATAGGAGTCGACGTGAACTAAGACGTGAGTAGGTGAACTGGTAATAAAAAAAAAATGTATTTTTACATAAACGACGATTAGATTGTTCTGGCACCTTTCGTTGTAGACCGCAGATATGGCATAACGATCAATAAACAGTTGCCCCCTATGAAGATAACTGCACTGTATTTATGTATGTGTTTTTTCGGTTCGATAGAAACAACGGATAAGCCAAATTTACCTAAAACGGATTCGGCAAGGGGAAAAGACAAAAGCTTTGACGCTCAGATAATGTCGCCACTTCATAACGTACGAGAAATAGGCAAATGATAATTCTTTTCCTGTTCTAAGTGTTTCTGTCAACTTGCGTAACACTAGCATTAAGACTTGTCGGCTATTAAGGTTTTTACAGGTTCAATACTATAGCAACACTCTTTTATTTTTAGAAGAAAATTCCAGTTTGTGGATTCGCAACACATGGCCCTTTCACGAGCCTAATATTTAACAACGCCTCCGAAAATTAGTGATTTTTTTTTTGTCTATACCAACAAAATTGATCACTCGAATGCAGCATATTCTGATCCTATGTCATGATGTAGTATATAATAAGTAAGATGCATAATGGCAAGACTTATGAGAAAAAAAAAAGAGTCTGTTATTAAGGCTTACTCTTTTCCCCAGTTTTTAGACTAATTTATGTTTGAGAAAATTGGCCACGTCTCTATTACTTGCCATTTTCATTACTCGATAGCACTCTGCAACCTACCTCGAGTACGTGCTGAACGAGTTCTGAGGCGCCGTTTGAAAACCGCCACCTCGATCTAGCGCACTGCCGCTCTGTTGACGAAAAACATTATTGCTGTTCAGCGTGTTTGTAGAGAACAGATCGAACGGACTTGAGGGGCTGGCAAGCGAAACATGTCCAGTTCCAAATTGCGAATCGTAGTAAAATGGTTGTAAACTTGAGGGGTTTTCATTTCCAAAATTTCCGAAGGAGTGATCGTACTGGCCTGATGAAAACTGGGCGTGGCTTACGGCAACCACACCGCACAGAAAAATCATCTGAAATGTGAAATTTTCTAAAATGAACACCGATGCAAGGTTCGAATCCTATTGTATTTATTGTTTACCCCGTTGTATCACGTTGCCGATAGGTGACGCTTTATTATCTTGGGGGTCCAGGTCTAAAAGTCTGCATACAACTTGTATTTAAAAAATTCAAATATTGCATAGTGTGAACCAAAAACTTTTAATTTGGTGTGCTCTTTCGGCAACGCATGTTGCTGCATAGTACTTCGGACGTATTCGGACGGAAATTTGTAGGTAATTGTATTGCATGGAAGTCAATGCTACCCACTAAAAATGAATTGGAAGATAGGAATAGAGAGCATGGTCATACTCCCCACGATGTAATAAAGGTACGCGAAATTTAACACCGGCAAGGTCGAAACAGCGTTGACACCAGGGTTTGACAAAGTAAAAGTACGCAGAGGCAAACTCTGTCAAGGGTTCGATAACGAGAGAAAATTCTACGCCATTTTCCAAGCGTTTAGGGTCCTTTATGTGGCATTTCAATAACAATGAGCAGCGCAATGCCGTCTCTTTGAAATAATAAACACAGTCGACTTGTCATTATTTGCGCAGACCTTTCTAAACCCCTTGCACTTTAAGCGTAAGTCTGCCCACTGTTCCCGATATATA